>NC_089312.1:19188316-19488316 GCF_036669915.1 Pocillopora verrucosa
CCCTGGTGATGATGATTTCATGATTTATATTATCTATGTTTCATCAGTCAGGAGTTCTGTGTGCCATGTGCGAGACTGGGTTGGCTGTATTGTGGCAACATTCCTGATCATCTTTGGAATCAGTTGTATTTCAGTAATCAGTGTGTACAAGGCAAAGGTCAAAAATGAGGTAAAGAGAACTAAAGTTTGTTAGATACATGCCTTTCTACAACAAATGTCAATGAAATCCTCTGGCAGGTTTGATGAATTCAATTTTTATAAATAATTTCTTTTGATTTTAGTATGGCATTGTACTGGATGCAGGATCAACACATACCAGTATGTTTGTTTACAAATGGACAGTTGATGATGTTGTGAAAGGCACAGCACTTGTGGAGGAGATTGGAGAGTGTGTTGTTAAGGATAAAGGTAAATATGAAAGCACTTATTACTGGAAACAAAATGTTTTTTAAATAAATTCAAGAGTAGGAGATTAATATGTATTGTGCATATGTATTAAAGCCCCTTGCATGAAATGCCTATTGACTTATTAAAAAAATTCAGGCAATTTAGAGCATTCAGGCAAAAAGTTTTTTTTTGAAAAGTATATGTAGAAGAGCATTGTCAGATAATCAATGAATGATATGTTCTGCCATATAATGAGTTCATTGCTTTTCTACAGCTTGCTACTCCGAAAAGAAGTTAGTATAATATGTTAAGTATAAGGATTGCCAAGCTAGTATTATTGATAAGAATTATTCTTTGTCCAGACTGTAGCTGTAACAGATATTATCCCTTTAGCTCCCATGAGTGATCAAGACAGAATTTCTCTTTACAATATCAATACAATATCAACCAGATAAGTGATGAGAATAAAGAAAAATATGAATTGAGGGATAATTAGTTGATCCAATACCAAGTTCTCTGAACTAACATTATAAGAATTCTATGGTTGACTGTAAGGAGAATTTAAAATTTGATCTGGGAATTAAAGGGTTAAAAGTCATCGTTAATGTGTACTCCTGTTGGTTGAAGTTCACTATGATTTCCTGCTCCCTTCTTTTGTAGATAATCATGTGGCAGGAATATCAAGTTATGTATCAGATCCTGCTGAAGCTGGACAGTCACTACAGGGTTGTATAACAAACACAGCAAAGAAGTTGATACCTTCCTACCTACGAAAAAGGTCACCAATCTACCTTGGAGCTACTGCAGGCATGAGGTTGCTTAAGTAAGGGCTCAAACATTCTTTACATGATCAATAGATTATAAAACAGGGGAAGCTTTATTAAGCAACTCCATATCAAGTGGTCACTCCATTTTAAGCAGTCAGTTTTTAAAGTCCTGCAATTTTCTCCCCTTAATTACTGTCAGTAATTTTTACCTAGAGCTATTAACTCTTTGACTTCCAGGATCTGACTGTTAATTCTCCCCTCTAGCTGCTACACACTTCCTTGTTAATTAGTTGCAAGAATTTGTCGTTAGATCAAGACGATAACAACTTCTACCTGATACATTTGAGTATTCTCATTACCTGTTTGTTGGATAGTGCATGGATATTGTAGGGAGAAGTTGCATGTAAATCACCTCTGGGAGTTAAAGGGTTAAGTGGTCACCTATATTAAGCCTTGATGATCACCCTTGACTTCATCCCAATGGCCTGTTTTTATTGTCTTCCACATGTAATGAACATTCACGAAATGCTGAACCACTCAAACAAAACTAAGCATAATTTCTTACATTAAAAAATTCATTCCATGTTTGTGACCCCTATTCTGTGGAACCTGTATTTAGCAATCAAATTATATTTAGCAGTCACCCCATCATTTGCTGTGGGTGTCTGCTCAATGAAGGTTTGACTGTAACTGACCCAGCTGTATATACTCACAGTTCTTAAATAATTTTTTCCATTAACTGTTGCTTAGACTGTAAATCTTATTGTATAACTCTGAGTTTTTGGCCCAAAAAAGAAAAAGGATGTAGTACAATTGTTGTAATCCTCTTCCAACCTGTTTCACTCATGGCTATATGTCTGAGAAGTTGAAGAGGAAATTTAGGAAAATAAGAAGCATTAGCAAATTGGGTGTTGTGGGTGTCATCATCAATTGGAGGAAGTAATTCAAACCAAGAAGTAGATTTCAAAGTGGATATGTCCCAGTCTTTTTTCAAACACTTTAACCACTACAAACAGAGTACAACGTACTCACACTGACTCAAAAACATTATGTACCTGCCACATTTTCAGGGAAATGAATCCTGCAGCAGCAAGTAGTATCCTTGCATCTGTACGAAAAACATTGAAGAGCTCACCCTTCATGTTTGAAGATGACTATGCCCGTATCATCAGTGGTGAAGAAGAAGGACTATCTTCCTGGGTTACTGTCAATTACCTAAATGGTAACTTTAATACCTCACAGGTGTGTGGTGAATAATGAAGTTAAGAATTTGCATATTACAGAGCTAGTTAGATATATCTCTTTGTTATTTGTATTCACTTAATATGCATCAATAATCATAATGATTGTTCATGATTCAATCGTCAATATATTACTAATACTCTACCAATTGTTAGGTATAGTATGCCATAGCCATTGGTGCTTATCCCAGATACAACCTCTCGGTGTCTTCATGCGACTCACATTGTCTCAATGTCAGAAAAAGTTGTATTATTGTATATATGTTGTATTTCAAGTAGAGAGAATTAGATGGTAGATATCTTGGAAAACTGTTTCCTGCCTCCTTAAGCTTTAGATCAAGTTAAATAAAGACAGCAAGCTAAAGCAGACTATACACAATGACCTGTTTGGTGCTCCACTTGGGATCTCATGCTCAGGATTTAACCCTTTAACTCCCAGATCAAATTTGGTATTCTCTTTACTGTCAACCATGCAATTCTTATAATGTTAGTTCAGAGAATTTAGTATTGGATCATCTAATTATACTCAAATTGATATTTTTCTTTATTCTCGTCACTTATCTTTTTAATATTGTACAGATATTGTAAGGAGAAATTCTGTCTTAGTCACTCATGGGAGTTAAAGGGTTAAGGGACTAATTGTTAGGCCACTGCTTTACCAATCACATCTGTAATGATGTAAATTTATTTGTAAATTTATTATTCAAAATGTTGTCCATTACTCACAGGAAACAATAGGAGCTTTGGACATGGGAGGTGCATCTACACAAATAACATTTACTTCCTCCAAAGCAGCTCAACATTCTAGTAAATTAAAATTGTATGGGACAAAGTATCAGCTGTATACACACAGCTACCTATGTTATGGCAAAAAAGAGGCAGAGAGAAGATTTTATGCACAACTTGTTAAAGTAAGTACAGTTAAAGTGAGATTAAGTTCCAAGGGGTTACTCCTATCTGCAGCTATAAGCGAGACAAAGGGTTTTCTCATGTTTTGAGGAAAACATTTCCTTGAGATTTTTTTCCTAGATAAAGAATATATAAATTTTTTTACCCAGGTAGGGTAGGGCTCCAACTTAAATCTGAAGGGACTCTATCATAGACTTAAAACAGGTTCCTAAGGGTCCCATCAGCACCCACCCACCCACCCAAAGATTTGTAGAGTTTCCTCAGTTGGAAAAATTTCCCTCACCTTCGGTGGTACTGTATTTGATTTGCAGTTACCATTTCCAAATGCCTCATGTTTCCTCATTTTTGTCAAAAGGAATCTAACTCAACTGCAAAAGTTTACAACCCATGTGGACCCAAAGGCTACATGCAGAACATAACATCAACGTATCTAAGGAGTTCTCCTTGTGTGAAAGGACTTACCTCCAACCAGACTACATTTACTCTGATGGGAACTGGGAACTACTCCCTTTGTTCCAAAGAAGTCAGTAAACTTTTCAACTTTACATCATGTCAGGGCAACAGCAGCTGTTCATTTGATAGTGTTTATCAACCAACCACGGATGGAAAACAATTTTTTGTAAGTACAATATTCACTTAAACTACAATGCAAACAGCCTTTACTTTCCCCAAAAATCGTTGAAGAAGGAGCATTAAAAATGGGTAAAAATTGTCAACTATTTCCACTTTTTTACTGCATACGAACCAACACACTAACAAAGGAAGTTTGGGAGTGCTTACCATTGAATATTTATTGGTTATTTATTTTGCTAACTAATGGAGAATTCAGACATTTCTTTGCTCCTCTGAGATTTTTTGCGCTGGGCGCTGCGTATGGTGTTTTCTTTATGGATCGTACAATGTTGTCACTCTTCGTACGTTACTGATTGTGAGGCTAATATATATGCATTATTGGACTAGCATGAGGTCAATAATGCATATTGACCTCATGCATAATGCGTTTTTATGGCTGGACAGGCGTGATCATATAAGGATGTATTTCATAACGTTCAAGACACTCGTGGTTTTATTTGCTGGACTCCCTTTTTGAAATAACTTCGGATGCTCCATTTTGCGTCTCTGTCCGGGTAGCCAAACACGGTCTTACATTCATCTTGCTAGCTCGAGAAGCTAATCAGAAAACGGAACCGCTTCATATTGCTTGGGTAGCCCATGCAGATGTGGTGTATACTTCTTCTTGCCGGCTCGGGTAGCCATTAAGAACACGGTATTCGCGTCATCTTGTGGGCTTGGTTAGCCAATGCGGACGCGGTGTACCCTTTCTTGCTGTCTTGAGTGGCCAATCAGGACGAGGTATTCCTTCCATCTTTCTGTTTCGGGTAGCCAATCAGAACGCGCTATTCGATTCATCTTACCCGCTTCCAAAGTGAGCCACATAATGAAAAAATGTTGTTACTGTAGAGGAAAGTACTCATCGCGTGTCCTATTTATGAAAGTAATCATTAGCGTGTAAGCGACTTAAGTTCAAGTTGAACAATAACGATTATGTTTGTTTTGATATTGGTAAACATTTACCTTTTCAGTATTTTGAATTAAATGCCCAGGGTAAGTTATTTTCCTGATAATTTTTTAGGCATTTTCTGGTTATTACACTGTTACTAAAGATCTTAATCTCACAAGTAACGCGTCACTTGATCAGCTACAAGCCTCCGCAAAGAATGTCTGTGGGAAATCTTGGGATGAGGTAGGTCTTTTCATGTTTCACTTTACAGCGCTGTGGTATATAAACGTTTTAGAAAAGCATTTTCAGAGGAGCAAGCACCTCTACAGCAGACAGGAATTGGGAGATCTGACAGCAACAGATAGGGCAGAAGATCGGTTTTTGAGCGAGTGTTCAAGAGACTGCATTCCTGTTCCTTCACTGCTCTCTATCATTGTCATCAGTTCCAAAAAAAAAATTTCTTTTTGATTTATCAGATGCATATTTTCACCTATCTGCGACTTGGTCCTGTGCATTTTCTCGCGCTTGGAATCAGTTATATATGTTCCCACGGCTGAGTTCTCGTGGCCCTCCGTAGGTCATTATAATATTCTCCTTTGCTGTGTATTTCCGTTTCTATAACTCAGCATGGTCTTAGTTTTACGACACGAAATCCAAAAACGTTCTATATTGCTAAAATAAGAAAGCGATAGGACGTCAGACCATATCACGAGGTGGTCGAGACCAAAACGCAAACGCTACCGTTGGCACTTTTGTAGCATTCTTTTAGCAGATCATCGGCCATTCGTTATGGTGTTATAAAAAGTTTTATAACAAGATGGACCTTTGTCAAAAGTGCTTGTGTGATATCTAAATGCAAAGAACACCAAGAATGTTTAGAGCCGTACATGGAGAGAAGTGACCGCCCTATTGACTGTCTGACCAACCGTTGGGCTGACTGACATACCCACTGACCCACTTACCAACGGACCATGCCGGTTGATCATCTCTTCAGACAAACTACTGATGGACCAACTATCTAAAATCATAACCCTGTTACACACTGTAAAATAAGGTACTTCTCTTTTTTTTTGTAGATTAAAACTATCCCCACTAAGTATCCACAGTTCTTGCCGTTTTACTGCTTCGATGCACTGTACGTCTACACGATACTTTCACGTGGATACCACTTTGAGAATTCAACCGCCAAATTGCAATTTGTCGGCACGGTGAGTAAGAGAATCATTTTTTCACCTTTTAAATTAGTTCGTATGCCCTTTTAGAAGAGGTTTTCTTCCTTATTGCACACATCCCTCTGATCTTGTCTTTGGCGTTGTAGTGGTCATTTGGTGGTGCAAATTTGAATTAGAAATGGCTAGGGAAAAACTTCACCCCCACCCCCCCTGACTGGGGGAGTGGGGATTAATTTCCCCTTATAGCTACTTTACCCCCTTTTGTCATGCAAGACAATCATAAAGTTCCTGGTCGTTCTAGTTTATTTTCATAGGGGAGAACCCCTCCTTCCCTGCCCTCTGTCTTAAGCTGAAATCCCGAGATAGGATTTCTCGTATCGGTTAGTCAGCTTTATTTCTCCAATTTCACTGAATGTTTTTTCTTACAGGTTAACCGTCTTTCCCTCGGCTGGGCTCTCGGTTTTATGATCAACGCCACAAATTTATTACCAATCGAAAAGCCTGCCCTCGTCTCAATTCACCTGTTCCACAGTGGTGTTTACGTAGTAGTGGTAATTGTTGGTGCTTTACTTCTCAGTACTGGGGTCCTTATATGCATAACGTCCGCCGGGAGGATTTACAAACAAAGGCAATCAAACGTGCAAGGACTGGTGCTGTGATCAAGATCAGTGGTTACTGTGCCCTGATTTCTGGGTCGCGCGCTGTCTTGACAAAGTCATGTGACCAGTAATGGCGAATTAGAAAAAAAATGAAGAAGGTATCAAATATTAAGAAAGTGCATATTACCACAGAATTGCTTTTATTAGACGATATTATTTTTATAAGAGCGCATTGCAAAGAGACAGTGTTAACCAGGTGTGCGACTGGATGTTTTGAAAAGCGATTGTAGCCTTTTTCGAATTCAAGGTGAATTTTTTTCTATAGAATATGTATGTAGAAAAATAAGCATAGGGTTTGATCTCAATGACGACCGATCAGGGCTGTCCAGGCTCAACGTTTAAGTAGTTTATCATATACTTAAAGCAGAAAATAACAGCTGGTTATTGTTTGATTCTGACCATTCTAAGATCCAATAGTAAGTTATCTTATCTAAGTAGTTACCTACTCAGCCTCACTCACTTGTCGAACTTTTTCAACTGTCAATTACTGTATCGATTTGTAGTGGTTTCTCAAAGTTCTTGGCCGCGCCTTTCCCCACCCCCACCCCACCATTTCCCGCTATATTGAGCCCACCGTCAATGAAGAAAAAAAAAAAAGCCTCACTCAACTTGTAGATTTGGATGCGCCAGTATTTGAGATTTACAAGCAAGCAAAGAATGGTTGATTCATACGTGAAGTCTTTTCTTGAAAGGTTTGTTTAGAAATTGTATTGAGAGAAAGAAGCGCAATTTCGAATCTCAATTACACCCATTCAGGGCTCTTGGTTATAAAAATTTCGGTGAGTCCTGTTCTATCTTAGCTCTCCTAAGATTCAAAGGTTACCCTCCTCCGATCTCCAAACATGGATTCCAAATATTAATTCGTATAATTTGGTGTTAATTCAAGATAACGGCACCTTAATGATTTTTTATCCCGATCCTACTGAGGCTAGTTCATTTCTCCCGTGATTCAAAAGGGTTGAACCAACTGGTAAGGATAGGTAGGAAATAACTGGGACAATTTTAACTTAAGATCCCTCTATTTTATTGTAGTATCACAGATAACTTATACTTATTTAGTTTTACTTATTTACTTATACTTCGTGCGAACTTGCCTAATTACATCAATGATGTTGATTTTTTACGAAATAGCTACCTACTCCTGAAATTTTATAGAAACTCAACTTTTGTAATAACTTACACTAAAACTCAACATTAAAGACTATTTTGAATCCACTATGGTTTTCACTTTTTGAAAGTGGCTATGTCTCGGGGCTACACTGAGTCAAGTGAAGAACCTGTGTTATTTCTAACTTGTAACTGTGTAGTGTATTAAACTACGGAACAAGACAACCTAAGGGTGTGGTCGTTTGTCTCTTGACTTAAATCTTCGGAGTCAAAATAGATTTTTTTGCCCGTGTAAATAGCCATTGGGAGACACCTCAGGGATTCTTGGTAATTTTCGAACGAACCGTTCAATTTTCTTAAGACTCCCTGTCGCCCGCTACAGCCGTAGTGTCGTACCTAGTCTTCATCATGCTTATGCTAGAGTGCAATGCGGAGAAAAGAATGATGGACGATTTTTACAGACCCAACATTACACCTCGCACTCATGTGACCCCCCGTTAGATAAAATTACTGGAGACGAGACCACTGACACAAAAAAAGCACGCCCCTCAGTGATTCTGAAGCTTGAGAGTGCCAGTCGCACGTATCCACTATTAGCAATCTTAGCAACAAAGATTTTCTTGGCTTTTTGTGGCATTATTGCTATCTAGTTTCAGTGATGTCCGAGCCTGTTATTCAAGGACTAGTATCATAGCGTCAGACTAAAAAGCCTCACAGTCAAATTATCTTCCTTTCACGAGGAGAGCCTTGCCTGCAATTATTTTTATACTAGAGACCCCATAAAACATAACCGTCAGGGCATGAAGTGTAGTGAACCATTTTCAAGAGTCCTAATGAATTATTGTGATAAACGAAAGGCTGTAATGAAAACCTACGACACTAAGGAAACAATAGCCTACGTAGCAGTCTTTAACCACTAAACTCACTGAGAACCGAAGGCTGTGCAGAAGATGCCTTGGTAATGATGGCATTATAATTACTGCGAAACTACTCATTTCTTCTTGTCAATGTGTTTGCACCTTAAATGTTTGTTCATATTCCCAAGCTGCGTAAATTTCCTTTTGCAATGCGGACATTCGAATGGTCTCTCCCCTGTATGGACTCTGTTATGCTTTGTAAGAGTTGATCGATCAGCAAATTTTTTATTGCATCCTTTGTGGTCGCACACAAATGGTTTTTCTCCTGTGTGCGTGCGCTTGTGATTGTTGACAGCCGTGGAATGGGTGAAGAACTTGTTGCAGATATCACACTTGTAAGGACGCTCTCCTGTGTGGCTGCGCAAATGCGATTTCAGTCCCCCGGCTTGTGCAAACGTCCTTTGGCAGACCTTGCATGAAAAAGGTTTTTCTCCTGTATGTGTGCGAAGATGAACTTTAAGAGACGAGGCACCCGCGCAGACTTTAAGACAAATATTACATTGGCGCGTCTGACGGCTTCTTTTGTGAGAAACACTTGTGATAGTACTTTGTTTCTCTGACAGAGTCTCGTTTTGGGCAGATGTTTCTTCTGGGGTGGAGGAGGGTTTTAGAGCACCACTCCCCACTGTTTCGTTAGGAACGACATAACCCTCATGGGGCTGGTCAAGAGTTAATAGGTTTGCTTCGCGAAACATGGTTCGTGGGTCTGGATAATGAAGAAGAGGAATTGTTTTAGAAGCAAACGAAACGGGGGCCTCGTAACCTGCCCCACGTGGAAAGCTCAAGAGAGGCACGTTATTAAGTGCGTATCCTACTGGTGTAAAACTACATCGATTGGTTGTTGAGAAGGGCGGATGTGATATTGCCTCTTCGTTGGTCCTTTCCCTCGAATCTTCACCTAAATGGACTGGACCCATAGCCTTGAGAATTGGAGAGAAGGGCACAGATTGCTGAATAGGTAAAGGATACGGTGCAAAGTTTGTCGCTCCAGTATCTGCGTGGGAGGGACTGGCGTTCTGAGTGAACATACCAGCTTGGGTGGGGCATTGTAAAGTGAAATTATGGAAGGTACCATTGAGAGCTGCGTTTGAACTGCTTCCCCTCTGGGCCTGTACACCACACGTATTCAGTGTAGGAAGGAGTGGTTGTCCGTCTTCTAGCGATGATACCTCACGGGGGGTATCATTATTCATGCGATCCTCACCTTGATTCTCCATCGCTATGTAACGGAAGGGGTTGTTATTAAAAGCTATGTTCCTATTCACTGAATGTGCCATCTGGTTTAAAAACAAAGCTGCGTAATTTCCATTCCATCTCATAACAGTTTCCTCCTGCAATCGGCTGCCGTATTCACTCTGGTTATTCAGTCTGAAGTCTGACCGAAGCATGTTGCTACTGCTTTCAGCCTCCTCTGGACCATCGGAACTCTTAGTACCACTGCAGTTCAAAGGATCGTCAGGGTGGAACGAGTTGTTTGAATTGACGAACTGGTGCGGTGGTCGCAGTGCTTCGTTCGGATGAAACACATACCGAGGGATTTTCATTTTGCTACTGCACCAAACGACCTCGCTGTTCTTACCTCTCCCGTGTAAAGTGTAGGGATTACTTTGAGAAGTATGTCTTTCCATGAATGAAGAAGACCTTGTATAAGGTGTGAGAATCTGGTTTTGGAAGCGCTGACTACTCAAGATGTCGTGGTTAGTGCATGAACGTGACGACATTATTTCCATAAACGGAGGTGCTTCTGGCTCGAGATTATGGGCAGTGATTGGCCCAATTGGCCCATCAGGGTAGCAGGAGGAGGTTGTTCTTGATGTAGACGAAACTGGCGATATCCTTGCGTATCGAGACTGTTGCTCGAAAGGAAGTAATCCAAAAACTAATGGCTCATTAAGCGAAAAGTCTGAGGGAATACGCAAATTAATTTGGCTAGTGGTCATTTCCTGTTCCTGACTTGAAGCATAGGCTTGTTCCTTGCCGTCCATGTTTCCTGTTTCAAACGATTTGAGTCCCGTTTGACTCACACCGTGAGTCCCGTCTGACGCCTTATCTTCGTAACAGTCCATCACCGTCGCTTTGTTTCTGAGGTATTTAAGGGCGACTTGTCTCAATAGTCGTCTTGGTTAGCCTTGAAAAGTACAAGCATAAAATCAAGATAAACCATTTGACAATAGATTTGTAGACGGTCTCTCTTATTAACCAGTTTTTCATTTCAGGCGAGTAGGGTGACTGGTTATATTTTTTCAACAGATAAAATTCTGGGGAAGTTTCACCTCTTTATGTTAAAATAGAACTTTGAAAGAAGAGTAAAATCATTCATTTCCTACCTTTCATCGTAAGAGATTGAATAACTCAAATATTTAAAGTTCATTGTTTGCCTTTCAAATTCTTATTTGGCCAAAACATATATTCTGGGACATTTTGAAAGGAAACTGAAGAAAACTGAAATCAGAGCAATTATTAATTCAAGGTCTTAATTTCAAAACAACTTAAGATAAGTCTCTAACGGTTGTAAAATGGTTGTAAGGTGTTTGCCAAACACATACACAAGAGCAACCCAGGACGCGCCCAAAGATCAGTGACCGCGATCCTTCAGAATGACGCCACACCAAGTGCACTGTCTTACGGCAAAACGCACAGTGCAGAAGGTACAAGGAAATTCAATTTTCGTTTACTACATCCGATCAAAGGAACTACTTAGATAAACTCGTTAAATACATTTTGTACTTTATTCTATAAGCTTAAACTTATCGAACAATTCTACGGAATTATTTCAGTACTTCCTAGAAAGAAAACGGATTTAAGAAAACTTAATTGCTTTCTTGGAATCAAAATAAAAGTCAGATTTTTTTGTTAAGGCAATTGGGTCAGCCATGAACTTAAGTCTTACAAAGTAGTTGTATGCATTTCCATTTCAGTCTTGTTACATGTAAACTGCATGTGACTGAAAACTAAATATTTTACGCGGATTTAGGCAATTGCATTAAACTTTCTCGATTGGTTAGCCTTTTAAATTCTAGAAATCATCTTCCGGATGAGAAAATTTTTAAGCTTTCGTAACAGATTTCTGATCACCAAACAACCTTTAGCGACATATGCTTAAAATATCCGCACTCAGCTAATCAGTGGAAAAGCTGCAACTGGTCGTTAAACGACGCCATTTGTACGGAAAATAACTTTAAAACACTTATGGGCGAGAATTGGGCTAAAAATTCTAGCCAACAAATTAAATCGCTGTTTCTTTGATTGAAGTGAAAAATATTTAAATTGATCTTTTTATACTTCGAGAAGATTTATCAGAAAACCCTTTCGAATCATACAGCAGTTTGAATCAATACAAACGTCAGTTACGACTTCTGTTAGTTATCTTCTCGAAAATTATTCTTGATCATAATAGAGTTTTGGGCCATAAATCAAACACATTTCATACACTAAAAGTAATAAATTATTTTGCTAAAGTAAACTTGCGATAAGACGGCTTTTAAGTGGAAAAATGACAACTGTTGAATGACTAACTTCGGCGAGGTGTCTGCGCTGTGCTTGCGCTCAATGAAGGCTGCGTCTACACTCAACAACGTGGTGCCCTAATTCCACCGCCGCTGCTTTGAAAAATATTATGGAGAGCATTTTCACTCTCTCAAAACTATTTACATCAACACCTGAGCAAGTTTCTGATAGTTAAAAATAAGCACGAATGACTAAGGCTTTGAACTCCTTTTGGTACGAATTCACACACAATATTGCACGTTTGGAAACTTACCTGTTGGTCTTTAAGAAAAGTTTTCCCGTCGCAAAGACTGTTTAATCCACTGTGCGGCCGAGTTCTAGATGATAAAGTGATGATAAAAATAATCGAATCCTTTTGACATATAAGTACAGAAAACGAGATCCAGAATTGATCTTGACCTCTTCAGCTTGCCTCATGAACTCTACTCACGTACAGCAGTCCAAAACTTCAATAACGTTTGGTTGCGATCAACCGTTCTTTTGTGTTCTTCAAAGACAGAATTCCTGGAACTTTATAGTTTTCATAGAAGCCGATTGATCCTTGTCCATTTAGTATAAGATATTTCGATATTCGCTTGAAGAGAGTCCTTTTCCACCACGACGGCATTTGGCAGCGTGTTATGAGTCTGATCCTCACTGATCAAAGTTTGATTGACATTTTTAGAATGTACTTTAGTCGTAGGGGTGGGGTAGGTGTTGAAGGTGGTAGAAGACCTTTACGAACAAGCTGGATGGAGACTTGAAACTAGTAAAAGGATGTGGAAAGCTTTTGTAGAATTCCGTAGTTTCCATTTACTTTTGTAACGAACGCAACAGCGAAGAATGCTTCGCCAGTTTTTGGGAGACAATTCTCCAGAGGAGGATGTACTACTACGGGAAACAGAGACCACCTGCACCGGAATTGTCATTGGAAACGTTCAATTTCAATGTACCTGGTCATTAATTTTGTTCTTGCTCGTCTCTGATGGTGGTTGGTAAGCCTTATTTTGCGTTAGTGTTTTTATTTACTCTTTATGCCTAAATTTGGAGGAAATCCTAAGATGTACAATCCCTTTTGGTGGTCTCTTCTTTGTGCAGATTCCTTGGAAAAATCAATCGAAGCTGCTTCGGACCGCGTTAATTTGATTTTAAAATCTTTCAAGATCTAGAAGCGTAAAGTGTTACATTCCGCATCCAAACAGGCTGAAATTGGACGGAATTGAAATCAGACATGACGCATTGTCTTACTGTTTGTTGTATCCTTCTTATTTCTTTGAATTACGGTTCAGCTCAATACAAACCAACTTGGAGATCATTAGACTCTCGATCGTCCCCTCCCCGCTTGGTACGACGAGGCTAAGTTTGGTGTATTCATTCACTGGGGAGTATAATCAGTACCAAGTTATGGATCTGACTGATCCTGATACCGGTGGAAAGAAGAACAGATACCAAGCTTTGTGGAATTTATGAAGCAGAATTACCCACCAAACTTTTAATATGCTGACTTTGCACCAATGTTTAAAGCTGAGTTTTTTTGACCCAACCATCTGAGCAGAGTTACTGTCCAGGTCTGGGGCAAGGTATGAGAGTTGACCTGATTGGATAGATATTATGATTTTAACTGGTGCAGTTTGGCTTTCTGTTTTGTGAATTGGTTTTAATTGGCCAATCAGATGAGAAGCCAAAACTTCTTCAAGTAGTTCATGGATGTTTTATCTTGCCAGATGCTGGCTGGATGTTATTTCATCTAAGTATTGGAGGATTTCTTTGTAAAACTGTAGTTTAGCACTATGAAAATATTAGAATGTTGAAATTAGGAGATCCTCGCAGCTAAGAACACTACTGAAACTAGTAGTTGTAAGTGGGACCTGAAAAAATTTCAGGCCCGTACGGGATTTGAACCCATGACCTCTGCGATACCGGTGCAGCGCTCTACCAATTGAGCTAACAAGCCAACTGGGAGCTGGTCAATGAATTGGGTACAAATAAACATCCGAGTGAATGAAGATTTAGATATATGAAAATTCACATATTTGCACTGCGGTGGAAAGATGAAATTAGGAGATCCTCGCAGCTAAGAACACTACTGAAAACTAGTAGTTGTAAGTGGGACCTGAAAAAATTTCAGGCCCGTACGGGATTTGAACCCATGACCTCTGCGATACCGGTGCAGCGCTCTACCAATTGAGCTAACAAGCCAACTGGGAGCTGGTCAATGAATTGGGTACAAATAAACATCCGAGTGAATGAAGATTTAGATATATGAAAATTCACATATTTGCACTGCGGTGGAAAGATGAAATTAGGAGATCCTCGCAGCTAAGAACACTACTGAAACTAGTAGTTGTAAGTGGGACCTGAAAAAATTTCAGGCCCGTACGGGATTTGAACCCATGACCTCTGCGAATTTTTTCAGGTCCCACTTACAACTACTAGTTTCAGTAGTGTTCTTAGCTGCGAGGATCTCCTAATTTCATATTAGAATGTGTTTAAAAGATGCAGTCAAATAGGCACACTTGTCTCAGACACTACAGAAAGTATAAGCTAGTCACTGTTTTATAAAAGCTTAAAACAGTATATATTTTTCAATTCATGGGACCCTGGCTTAGTATTTGCATACAGGAGTTGTTAATCTTTTTGAGGTGTTCATTACTTAACCCTTTTACTCCCAAGCTTTACTAGCAATTCTCCTTACTGCCCCCATACAACTCTTGTCATGTTAGTTTGGAAAAGTTGTTGTTGATTGAACTAGCAGTAACAGGACTCTGATCACAAGCTAACTGACCTTTGGTAATAATTTTTATCTGTCACTATCTTTCAGGTGAATTCTCCAAGGCCAGTAGGAAAAGCACAAACTTCACTCTAGGCCTATACCATTCACTATATGAATGGTTTCATCCTTTATATATGAAAGATGTTGCAAATAATTTTACAACACAGAATTATGTGAAGGTTAAGTATAATTGAAGTCATTCATAGAGGGCCTCAATGGGGTTAATCATTAGCGGAAAAATGGCAAAAACAATCAGGCTATTAGACCTAAAACTTGACATGCTTTACCCTCTAGTTGTAAAAAAAAAGTTAAGCATGAAAATAGTTTTGCAAACTTTGATGGAAAGAAATGAACTGATAGCTGTAAAATGGCCAAAATTTTAACCACAAGTGGTAAAAGCCATCATCCCATGGAGACCTTCTGGGTAAATGATAAATTTTTTTTGGATCACAGGTATCATATTGTCTAGCTAGACATTAAGTTTGTTGTATGACAATTTGTTTAACACCGGTATAAGAAATAAACAGTAGCCTCTATTTGATGCAAAAATATACACAGATATTTGTCTGCAGACATTTTGTGCTCCAAGATGTGAACAGTTTTCCAAGAGCAAAGGAGAACTGTGAGATTTGAGAGCAGATAATGTCTGAAGACAAATATACAAGCATATTTTACGCCAAATAGAGGCTACAGTGTTTAACATCCTTCAAATATTTTGAAATGTGCGTCTAAAGTAGCTTATTGGTAAGTACATGGGATGTTTTCTTTGGAGTGCTCTCTGCTACAACTTTATGAACAAACTAATATTTCCCTCTTCTGTAACAACCAGAAAACTCTTTCTCACCTTGGATGACTTATCATTGTGGATGTAAGGATTGAAAATTGGGGAATATCAGTTGTCTAATGAGTGATATCCTTGGGTATCACCCACTCTTAGCTGGGAGATATTTGGTCACGTGATGCATTTGGACCAATTGCGTACCAGCAAATATATTTGATGAATCATTTTTTTGAATATTCTCATTTACAGTTGAACACCTTGTATGAAAAAAGGTCTTGTGTGTTTTAATCCTTTCACTTCCATGATCTAAATTTCAATTCTCTTCACTGTTTGCTATACATTTCATTTAATTTTGCACTTAGAATTGGGTTTTAAATCAGACTATATCCATTTTTTGATTGTTTCCTTTTCTCAAATTCAGTCTTAGTCACTCCCTGGAAAAAACCCTGAGTATAAAACTAAATAGAAACTTCAAACTCACCTACACAGCCAATATAAGATGTATTTTTGCCATCCTTTCCTAAAAGCCACTGCAATGGTCAAACACTGCCTTGTTATCAAGCATAATTATTGGGTTATATTAACCATTGAACCAGCAGCATTTACTTACAAACTGCAGTTTGTCTTTAGATTTAGTAGCATGGGGTTACAAGTCAGTGATACAATGTCATAAATTACCTGACAGCAGCCATTCACCCACAACCAAACAAAACTACCCAACATGGCAAAAGGATTAGTTCAGATTTATGCAGGGTTTTCCAAACATCAAATTATTTCATCTCACATGAATTCTGTAATTCCATACTCAAAAACAACCCTTTCAGTAATTTTTGAATGTACACTACTTTGTGGAAACCAGTATTCTCATAATAAAGAAACACTTCCTTCACTTACTTCTTTTCTTTTATTTGCTTTGTTTTTTGTAATCAATCTAAACTGTAATGTTTTTCAGGTATAAATTGGTCTAGCTTGCTATAATATAGGAATAAATAAAAATATCAATTTACTTTTTCTCAGGACAGAATGAACTGAAACAGGTTTCCTAAATGTACATAATTACATTGTGCTTATTGGTTTTATGAAAAAATTGTAGGCATTGTGATTGCTTGCGAAAAATCTGATTTTAATCAAAGTGCAATGGTGTAAGAGATTTTACTCTGCTCTGAGTAAAAACCACAGCCTGTATCCCTGTTTAGGTTATTTCCTTGGCTACGTGGGTAACTCGAATAATGTTTTGTGCAGCTCTACCAGGAATGAACTCTGCATTGAATTTCTCTGTCATTTCTTGATAACTGAAATGAAGTGTTTGCAATTATTGAAACAGTCTTAACTGTTAGTGATTGTTATTTTTGAAAAAATAACAATCACTACACCTCATCTGAACGATGTGCAATAAGCATAAAACTCTAATCTAAGCTAACATTGGTATGTGTTTTTCTTCTACCAAAATAGCACTGTTAGCTTCATGACCAAACCTGTAAATACAAGAACAGAAAGAAAAAACTATCATAATGTGGAAAAAGTAATAAGACAAAAATCAAATGTAATCATTGATAAGTTTTTATTTCTTAGTTAGGGGCTCATGCTTGATTTAAAGTCTTAAAATTAAATCTGAATGGGTTGGACTTACAGATAGGAACCGTTTGGTTTCCTATTAAAAACAGCATTTGCATCAAAATCAAATTTGAATGAACAAAAGGAAATTCAGTGGTTATATTTAACCCTTTACCTCCTAAGATCTAATTGTTAATTCTCCCCTCTAGCTGATTTACATTTCCTTGTAAATTAGTTATAAGAATTTGGTGTTAGATCAAGATAACTTCCACCTGACAAGTTTGAGTTTTCTCATTACTTGTTTGCTGGATGCTGTATGACTATTATAAGGAGAATTTACATGCTAATCACTTTTGCGAGTTACAGGCTTAAAATGCTCAAACAGGAGTACTGAATATAGATCAGATGGATGCGTCTCCCCACTTTAATCCAAAGCCTTTTTAAATGATAAGTGTTGAAAAGTGTACTCCATCTTAATGTTTCACCAAGCTGCAGTAACACTCAAGTAAAGGGACATCATTTCTGGTTCTATACAAAGTAGTAAACTCATACAACTTACTTGTATTAGAAATCTTTATCAACAGTGGCAGAGATATCCAAAAGAGGATTCAAAATGTAAGGACAACTCCTTCCCTAGAAGAAATAGTTTAGCAGTGATTTTAAATAGGGTGAAAGGAATATATTCAGGTTAAGATAACTTTAAGCTTAACTTTCTAAAAATAAATGAAGACTTGCTGTTGTATTTAAAGCTGTTCATCCAACCTTGAAGTTCATTAAATAGATGTGTAACTATTGTCAAACATGTCTTATAAATTGACAGAATTTTATCTTGTTTCTATCTTAAAAAAACAAACCTAATTTATACTTTCACACTACACAACATTCCACTTTAAATCAATTGAATGTGGAATCTGGTGGGAAAATTTTGTACTATCTTCTTGAGTAAGAGAGATTTGAAAACTGATGATAATTTCATTCGCCTTCAATGAGGGTCTGAAAATCAACTCATTTTGTGGAATTAAAAACAACCTGTTTCAAGTGAAAACCCTGCATTAAGTGTATAGTAGTTTCACATCTGCAGGTTTCTGCTTGACAAAAAGGCTTCAATAATAGACAAATATTTCCCTTTTTTTGTCTTTTTTACACAATTATGGAACTTCCTCCACTCTTGATACAAAGGGAAGAGAAAGAAGTGGCACTAATCATAAAGATCTCGAACAGCTGGAGTACGAAATCAACATGAATTACATCATAATAATGCAGAATTCAAATTTGACTGAGGTTTGAGTTGAGATTTAGTATTTACATCTGAAATTTCATAGCAGAGAACTAAAACTCTATGCAAAAGCAGGCAAGCTAGTAGATTGAATGAAGTTAGATTTAGAATGATCATTTACCAGTACACTAGAATTTCATTCATAATATAAGCATTCCAAATATATTTCACCCTTCTAAACTGACACACTAAATATTGATTTCCCACTGGACTTAGTAAAGCTGAAATGTTTCTGAAGCTTACCTAGTCATTGTATAATTCAGATTTCTGGTGAGCTAAGATTGAGTTTAACTGGTGGCAGACCACTGGCTGTTCACTGAAGCCATTTGAGAGAATGACTCGAAATTTAACTATTGTCTTATAGGCTGGTACAACTTATTGCCCAATGGCTAGCTGGACACATGGGGTTAATATTTCCCAACTTCTGGTATATACTGTCAGGTAGAACAACATATAGTCACTTTGTAAAATTTCTTCATGTAGGCTATATTGTTGTGTCAATTTTTGGAACTGTTATGTAAGACATAGCACTGTGTAAACTGGTGCAATAGGTACATCCATCTACACTGTCTACAGTAGATACAACTACATCCATCGACACTGTATCTATCTTATCTATATAGTCTGTAGCAGGCACAACTATCTACACTGTCTACAATAGGTACAACTATCTTCACTGTCAATAGTAGGTACAACTATCTACACTGTCAGCAGTAGGTACAACTATCTACACTGTCAACAGTAGGTACAGCTGTCTATACTGTCTGCAATAGGTACAGCTATCTACACTGTCAATGGGTAAAACTATCTACACTGTCTACAATAAGTACAGCTATCTACACTGTCTACAATATGTACAGCTAGTTGTACCTACTGTAGACAGTGTTGTTGAAATTTGCTGAAGAAGTACATCCTACGAATTTTTCAAAAATTGCAGGAAGACTATCCCACCAAAACGAAAAATAGCAAATTTTGCATATAAATTATTCAATCGCTCAAAGTTATATAACGAACGAAGATTCTACTAACTTTAACTCCACGCGAGTTTTCTTCGCCTGTGGCTCTGTCGCCATTTTTGTCGCGGCTCTGGCATCTAGGGCTATAGAACCCATGTAAGCTTCACGTAAATTACAGAACATTTCACTTTACCATACATGACATACAAATGTTACCCGCGGTAACAGACGCACGGCAACTTGGAATCTATTTGTTTTATATAATAAAGAATTAAAAAAAGTTTTAATGATGACGTCATCTATACGTCTGTTCTCCAGTAGACCATAAGTGAGTACCAATCAGAATGCGTGCATACTTGAGCTTATTATATAAATGTAAATATAAGTCAGCTTCCATACGGTATCATTTTTTTGATAACTTATGTTTGGTAAAACCCCATGCCTGCTTTATCCAGAACTGAGAATGCTATCATGCCATTTTGGAAAAATTTTGCGGAAGATCCGCGCGTAGTGACGTAGTTTATGTCTGTCCAATAATTTAAAAAAGAGAGAGAGCGGGTGCGAGGTAATAGTGTGTCAATTATTGAAAGGAACCACAAAAGAAAAAACTCATAAAAAGCAAACAAAAAAAAAGCATTTTGTTTCAGGTCTCGGTAAAGACTGTAGTTTCCCAGTGTTTTCTCTGTTTTTTCTTTTGAGGCGGTTTTGGTACGGTTTTTGGTACTTGTCAGTTGCTTCTTTTTCCTTTCCTTTCTTTCACAAGTCTTTGTGGATGAATCTAACAATTGACTGCCGCGTCTTTGAAAATGTAACATAAAGTAAAGGAAATCTATTTATAATAAATACGTTCACAGAAAAATGCGTTTTTGTTGACTATTTTTACCCCTTCTTATCAACATTGTTATCTTTCCCATTCCTTTTTTTGTTTCTGAGCATTTAACTTCTACGGTTTTGGTACTTGTCACAATCGGAAAGGCCTCTCAATTTGCACATTTTGTTTGCATCGTGTCTTCCATTACACGACAAAAGGGAATTTATGGCACATTTCGAAAAGGATTTAATACGTAAAGTATTCATCAAACAGCCGAATAGTCACGAGAGAACCCGGGCCGAAGAAATCGAAGCTAAGTTTTTCTTTTTCCCTAGCTTGCTTTGCCCAATTTTCTTTCTTTTTCTTTTTCCGATGAATTTTTGGATTTCCTTTACTGCATTCGGAATGACCTCCCAACGTCAGAGTTCGGCACGTAGACATACTGAGAAAACGTTTACCTCCTTCTAACTTGCATTGCCTATCGAAGGATGACGAGCTTGAAATGGATAATACATAAGAAACGTAAAAGGAAGAAAAGAGGTAAAAAAAATACATAAAAAAGTTACAGTAAAACAAAACCATTTCTACTTTTAAGGAAAAAGAGTCTGCCGGCGTCGTCTAAGCAACAGAAAACACCACAGGATTCAGAATATAACTAACAGTTAACAAAGTGGCCTAAAAAAAAACTGCTCAGAAACGTGCAAAAGAAGATAAAAACGATGATAATAAGGGGAAAAAGTAGAAAAAAACAGCAAAAACAAAGTGCAAATTCCGCGGGGAGGAGTTACTCGGCCCCCAAGCCAGTTTGAGAGTTACTCCTTGTCCGTCAGCTCCAAATCATACTCGGGGAGAAGTTATTCGGCCCCCAAGCCAGATTGAGAATAACTCCTATAACGTGATTCGAACCGCGACCTCGATGACCTCTCTTGCACTCGTTGCGCGCCTACGGTTGCCGCTCGACCATCTCGAAATTGCATGTTATATTAGCATAAATTGTCGGTGTAAGGGTGAGGGAACTTTGGGAGGGAGGGTAAGGAACTTTGTGCAATCGAAACTGGTCTCTAATCTTCCACTCTAGATACATGGCCTAACCAGCGTAAATGGTTTCTGACGAGCTTGATTTCCATATCCTCCAAACTGGACTTCTTCATTACTAATATATTGATCCTATTTGATCTTCAAAATGTTTCTGAAATGACGCTGTTGGATTGTTCGAGTTTGCCTAACTTGATGATGGTACAGGTTTCATTTCGGTACATTGATGTAGACTGGAGGCACTGATTGTAAGTGTTGATTTTGGTCTTAGCTATGAGATCATGCTCGGACATTTTTCAAAGAAGTTAGCTAGGAAAATGTTATCCAACATGTTGTCAAAGCGATATAAACGAGGAATACAAAATTAGCATATGTCGCAATGGCGGACGGCTTCGTTTTCCGGGACACGTTAAACACGACGATTCGGACACTTCTTAATGAAGTTGTCAAGTGTGTGTATCGGGATAATGTAACACGCCAGGTATCACGTATTTTTACCTCTGTGGACGCATTCAAAGTAGTTTTCAAGTGTTTGCATTGGTACAATATCACGCACTTTCACCTCTGTGGATGCGTTTTACATACATACATACATTTCTTTCACTTTGTGTTCACTTTTCATTTGACGCGGCATTCATAAAACTCCATTTGTTAAGATAATTAACAAAGACCTGTAAGGTTTGCGGCTGTGCTGATACACGAAAAGGCAATTCACATTTCCTTCTAGCCTACAAAAAGTACCATCGAAAAGACATCCATTTTAACAGAAAAATTGGACGCAAATCAAATAGATCAATATGTGTTCTAAATGGGACTGCAATACTGCACGTGTGCTCGATCTTCTTGTATGCTAACCAGAGATAATATGGAAGCTAGTTTGCAACCCTGTCTAAAACCGCTCTTGTACCCAAAAGTGTCTTGTGAGGTCGTCACAGACTATGAGTTTTGCATGTACATCTGTGTTCAGTTCCTTTATGATTCTAATAAATTTCATTGGCTATGATATTGTAGAGAAGTTCTGGTTAACTGTATCATAGGCTTTGGTGGAGTCCACAAAAGCTATGTGCATGTCTCTCTACAGTTCTCTGGATTTCTCCGCTGGGATTTTGGGTAAACCTTTTCTGCCAGATGTTTTAGGGCTTTGAAAAATGTCAGCCAGTGGGGTTTTCCGACGAAGCTCAACAGAGAATTTCTCCGTAATTTCAACTGTTGTTTGTACAACTTTCTTCAAGTGCCTAGGACACGAAATTTTGCGTTTTCTGGTTGATAGCTGAATTTAAAATTACAAATAATCAAAATAACCTTAGCGCCTAACGAGTTCCTCTTGACCATTTTTTTGCGCATTGAAAGTACGATTTGGCGGCCAAAGTGTCCCTATTAAAGGCGTGGTCAAAACGGTCATGTTACTTAGCTGTAACATAGATACTGTAAAGACACATCGGCAACTACGGTGGATAAAGGAGAAATCTGGAAGAGAGGGCGAACTATTGCGTGGCCAGAGCGCCAAAAGATGTTAGCTACAAGAATAATACACATATACCGGGCATTTCTATAGAGTGCATTCCAAAGGATGTCTTTATACATTTCTTTTACTTTATTTTACCTTTTCATAAGACGCGGCATTCAATATTCGATAATTAAACAAAGACTTGTAAAAGAAAGGAAGGGGACAAAAAGCAACTGACAAGTACCAAACCGTATCAACAAAAATATCACTATGCACCCATAACATAACTTCTCGGAAAAAAAAAACTAAGAAAAAAGAAGTTTAAAATGATCGTTTTAAGGAAAAAATAGGAAAGACAGCGAAAGAAAAATGCAGATTTCGCGGGGAGGAGTTACTCGGCCCCCAAGCCAGTTTGAGAGTTACTCCTTGACCGCCAGCTCCAAATCATACTCGGGGAGAAGTTATTCGGCCCCCAAGCCAGATTGAGAATAACTCCTATAGCGTGATTCGAACCCGCGACCTCGATGACCTCTCATGCACTCGTTGCGCGCCTACGATTGCCGCTCGACCATCTCGAAAGTACATATTTAATATGTATAAATTGTCGGTGTAAAGAGTTTTGAAATACCAGGCTGGGGGGGAGGGTAAGGAACTTTGTCGGACTAAGAGTGCAATCGAGCGTTTCCGGTCAGGAATAAAGGAAATGAATCATACAAAGAACTGATAAAAGCGATATAAACGAGGGACGCAAAATTAGCATATGTCTTAATGCCGGACGGATTCGTTTGCCAGGGTTTGTTAAACACGAAGATTCGGACACTTTTCAAAGAAGCTATCAAGTGTGTGCATTTGGAAAATGATTACTATCCAGGTATCACGCATTTTAACCTCTGTGGATGCATTTATTACCCACACATTTCTTTTACGTTATGTTTACATTTCACATGACGCCGTGTTTATAGGGATGAAACAACAAAGACTTGTAATGTTGTATCTTAAAAAATAAATAAAGTGACCACAGTTATTGCCTTGATTTTAAATTATGTAACCATATAGTGGCTTACTGTGTCACTTACAAAACTAAGACGTACACTACTGATATTACTTGCAATACAATACATACACTATTTAAAATATAATATGATCACTTACGCTACTAACAATGCTTATTCTTACTATCCTGACAGTACAGTACGATAGATCTTTTTGCTTATAATACTAACGCCACTTTTACACCTTTGATATTACACATATTTGTATTCTTGCACGGATCAAACAAAGAACTGATAAAAGCGATATAAACAAGGAATACAATATTAGCAAATTTCGTAATGGCGGACGGCCTCTTTTACCGGGACTCGTGAAACACGACAATTCGGACACTACTCAAAGAAGTTATTAAGTGCGTGCATTGAGATAATGTGTTATACGCCAGGTATCACGAATTCTTACCTCTCTGGAGGCATTTATTTTATTTAATGTCTTTGAATTTGACTTATTTCGCAATTGCAATTGTATCGGCATTGCAATTATTGACCTATAACTGTTCCCAACTCAGTTGACAAGGTGTGCGAGTCATAGCTCAGCAAGAAAGTTATGGCAACCGTGGATTCACACTTGTATCACGAAATGGCTGCGTACAGAAAACAACATTGTTGCGAGACAACTTTAATAAGGCTTATGGAGGATTAGAAAACAACTGCTGATAGTAAGGAAAGTGTGACTGAATTATCCACTCATATGAGCAAAACGTTTGACTCGCTGTATCCTGCTCTAAAGATTCAGAACCTTAAGGCATACGGCTTTTCGGATGCGTACGTCCTCAAATCTCATGCGATCTTTCTTTGAGCTTAGAAGAAATGCAGTAAACTTATGAGACGTGCAAAGCGCGTGGATGAAACAAACCAGGGGATCCCCACAGGGTTCTTCCTTTACACCTTTAGTATGGACTCTTTGGCTCTCTGCCAAAAGCAGCCTCCCTACCCTGCACCAAAGAAGACTAGAGATAGCCAATTTGTAGCGGGGAACGCAGAAAACAGAGAAACTGGGTACTAGCTCTTTGCATGGAGCTTCCAAACATGCAGACAGTAAAAAAACAAGTTACTTGATTCAGATTAAATATCAATCGCAGTGGATGGTGAAGTGAAAGCAAGGTATGCGTGGATTAAGCCACTTTCACCTTTCCCAGTGAGTGAGAAATCTATTAGTGTACGAAAATTACCAGCACCTCATAGAATTACAGCTTCCTTCTTTTTTTCTCGATATCGAGAACTTAACGGAAGTTTACGAACGGACATCAAGCGTAGCCTCAGTTTCGTTGAGTAAAGGTACTGAGGAAAAGTCTAACTTTTCACTTGCATTGTCTGTCAATTGCAAAGGATGACGAGATTAAAAGGCCCATTATTTCGAGACCGAAATGGATAAAGCATAAGTATCGAAAAGAAAGAAAGAATAGAGGGAAAGGTATATAAAACAGCTACAGAAAATGAAATGATTTCTAATTTGAGGAAAAAGAGCCTTTGCCAGCGACTTCCGAACTATAGAAAACACTGTTGGATTCAGAATACATGGTTTAAAATAATGGATCCATCAAAAAATTAGGAATTAGTAGAGACGCTGCAGCTATTGAATTTATAACGATTAGGAAGGCTGAGGTCAAATTTTACTTTTCCTCTCCAAAATCCTGGTTACGCCCCAGCCCACACAAACTTCTTCCTTCATCAAAATTGGATTTTCGGCCGCACCTGTCTCATAAAAGGTTTATACATACACAAAATGAATCAATGAAAATAATAATAACATAAATAGAGGCAAAAATATTACATCTTGGTTCAAAATAAGAAAATAAAAATAAACAGAAACAGGAGCCTATTACTAATGGGCTCCCGACAGAAGAAATGGGAAAAACAAAACAAAACAGAATAACTGCTAAAAAGACACACACAAAAAGGAAAAACGAAGACGTAATGATATTATTAAGGGAAAAATGTAGAAAAGATGGTAAAAGTAAAATGCAGATTCCGCGGGGAGGAGTTACTCGACCCCAAGCCAGTTTGAGAGTTACTCCTTGTCCGCCAGCTCCAAATCATACTCGGACGGCTTCGTTTGCTGGGGCTCGTTGAATACGACGATTCGGACACTTCTCAATTCTCAGTTATCAAGTGTGTGCATTTGGAAAATGTTACCCGCCAGGTATCATGCATCTTAACCTCTTTGATGCGTTTATTATATATACATTTCTTTTACTTTATGTTCACTTTTCATTTGACGCGGCATTTATAGAACTACATTTAATAGATCAATCAACAAAGATTTATAATGTTTGTGGTGCCGATACACAAAAGGAACATTTCTCACTTCCTCCTCACGTACATAACATATCATCCAAAATACAATCATTTTGGCAGAAAAATGGCTCCCATACCAAGAGGTAGAGATATACATTGTAACACTGTGAATTTAAAGGCCTTATTTGATTTTTGCCGTCTGACAATAACTGTCAAAATTACCTTGTGTTCGTTATCTATTTTTTTCTCAACAATTGAACAGGCAAAGTGACAGCACTCTTCAAGTCTGACGACAAATCTGATATTAAGAACTGCAGGCCTATCACAGTACTTCCGACAGTCAGTAAGATTCACAAGTTTATGGCTATTTGAACTATTTGACTGAGTCAAACCTACTTACAGCAAAACAGTCTGGCTTATACGCTCTAAAATATAAACTGAAGTCGCCCTTGCTCATTTTAGGGACAAAGTTCATGAGAAATTGATAATGGAATGAATACAGTGCACAATACATTGACACCGCAATCACGGACGAGTCATCTTCGTATCGTAAACTAGCTACAATAGCGGGCTTCATGATTTTGGTTTCTTTAGCAGATGGTCCCATTTCACGTATTTTCACCAAACAAATGTGCCTGGCCATCGAGTCTCGACCAGGATGGAATCACACCTTTCGTTACCCTGCAGCTTTTTTGGAAGAGTTGAAATTCTGGTTCATTTAATTGTTACTCTCTTCGACCTCCGCCTGATACGTCTACTTCCATCTTCTCTGAACGCTCAACTCCCGAGCTTTAACTCGAAATTCACTTCTCCTGGTTTCAGTGGGGTGGACGTCTTGGTGCAAGACTGGAGTAGCGAGAATAACTGAATATGTCCCCCAGTCAGCCTCTCAGTCGATTCTGTCCGTCATCTGACGTCATGCGTAGCTCGCGGAACCTTGATCTATTCAGAATGGCCCTCGTCTTACTTTTGGCCTTTTCTAGGCCAGGGATGTCGATTTAAGCCGTTCGTGGTAGAAGCTTTTGCCCTTACAGCAATCGGTAACCTTCTGCCAGAAGGGCCAGGACAGAGGCAAATTTATAAATTCCGCGCGTCAGCATTTCGCGGCTGCCCAAATTCAGAATGTTAACTTTACGCTTACATTATCGGCGTGTTTTCTATTCTATATCCACGTGGCATTTAAGTGAGCCTTAATTGTCGTGCATCTTATATTTTACTCATATTTTGGCACATGTATTTGGGTCTATTTGGTCCGTTTCTTTGGCCAGATCTGGCCGGTATTTTTGGCTTGATTTGGCCAGTGATTTTGGCCTTATTTGGCCCATGTTTTTGGCCTGATTTGGCCCGTATTTATGACCTTATTTAGCCTGTGATTTTGGCCTGATTTGGCCCATGTGTTGTCGCCTAATTTGGCCCATGATTTTGGCCTGATTTGGCCCATGTTTTTGGCCTGATTTGATGATTTGCCGCAGTCAAACGACTCCGAATATCGTCGCATCGTTAAGGCCAAGTCTTGCGAGTATTTTTACTCTAGCAAAGTGGTTTCTGTAATTACGCTAAGAGATAAATTTAAAAGCCATATAGAACCTTTCGTGCACGAATTTTCCAAGTTCGGTATGCATAGTAATAAATCTGGTGCTGCAACCAAGTTGCGGGCGTATTTCAGGCGACCTATTGGATATACACGCGGGATAGAAGTGTCCTTCTTCAAAGAGTAGATATCTTAATCACACAGATGATGACCGTTTAAGCTGTAAAGACCACCAGTTGGACATTTACCATCGTTCTATTCGCCAAACAGTAGGGCCTTACCTGGTCTCTCAGCGTAAATGGTTTCTAACGAGCTTGATTTCTATATGGTGCAAGGTCCAGATTTCATTCTCGCACATTGATAGAAGAAGAAGACGAAGACCTTTATTTATTCAGGGTAGCCTATTCAGATGCCTTGAGCACTGCTATCATTTGGGGCCCTGATAAAAATTAGAACTACAAAATCATGCTAAAATACTACTTCTACAGGTAAACCCTAGGAAAAGTTAAGTTAATCTTAAAATATGGGCTATATACAGTCACGGTAAAAATGAATAAAATCTTACAACGTTAAAAATTTTTCTTATTGAAAATTACAGAACCATTATAATAAAAGTTTTTAGCTAAGTCAGTTCTAACCCTTGGCAAGTGTAACATGTTCATTTGCCTCGTAATTCGATTGTGGACAGAACTGTTAAAAATAAAATAGTTTTTAAAATATCGTGGACAACGTCCCTTAATGCATCTTTTGACGAGTTCATTAACATGGCTCTCTCGTCTATTTACCAGAGATGGCCCAAAGCTCTGTCACTGTCGCTCATTTTTGAAACAATTTTAGAGACACATCTCTGAAGCCTCTCCGGTGACGAACTGTTGCCAGCTCCGCAGCAGTTCCACACGGTGTCACAATAATCCTTAATAGGACGAATATAAGCTGTGTAAATGAAATTAGCACGGTCGGATGTAAGATTCACCCTAATACGTCCTAGCATTCCCAGTCGTTTACCAACTTGGGGCAAAACATACTTAACATGAGAATTCCAAGAAATACGTTCATCAAATACAACTCCTAAATGCTTTAATTCATAGACGCACTTAATAGGTCGGCCCTTAAACACTATACCGAAATTTGCGTCAGAAAGCCTAGCGTGAGAATTTCCTGGTTAACTGTTTCATAGGCTTTAGTGGAGTCCATAAAAGCTATGTATATGTCTCTCTGCAGTTCTCTGGATTTCTCCATCAATTGTTTCCGCGACTGGGATTGTGAGTAGTCTTTTTCTGCCAGAGGTTTTATGTCCTTGTACAACGATGTCAGCCAGCAGGTTTTCCGACGATGCTCAAAGAAAAATTCCCCTGTAATTCCCAAAGTTGTTCCAAATACCTTTTTCAAAGGAAATCGTTATATCAGGGTTCTTCAGGTCAGCTAGAATGTTAACATATAAAGAGATAAAAATATTAAATCTAATTTCGAAAAAAAAAAACAACAACAACAGAAAAAAAGCAACCGACACGACGTAAAAACATATTAGAAAAATACCACAGTTACCCAAAAAGGAAAACTGCTCAGAAAAAAAGGAAGAAAAAGAAAATAAGATGATAAAAATGATGGCAATGAGGAGAAAAGGTAGAAAAGACAGCAAAAGCAAAATGCAGATTTCGCGGGGAGGAGTTACTCGGCCCCCAAGCCAGTTTGAGAGTTACTCCTTGTCCGCCAGCTCCAAATCATACTCGGGGAGAAGTTATTCGGCCCCCAAGCCAGATTGAGAATAACTCCTATAGCGTGATTCGAACCCGCGACCTTGATGACCTCTCTTGCACTCGTTGCGCGCTCACGATTGCCACTCGACCATCTCGAAAGTACATATTTAATATGTATAAATTGTCGGTGTAGAGAGTTTTGAAATACCGAGTTCGGGGGGGAGGGTGAGGAGATTTGTTTGACTGGAAGTTCAATCGAGCGTTTCCGGTCAAGAATAAAGGAAATAAATCATACAAAGAACTGATAAAAGTGATATAAACGAGAATACAAAATTAGCATATGTCGTAATGGCGAACGGATTCGTTTGCCGGGGCCTGTTAAACACGATGATTCGGACACTTTTCAAAGAAGCTATCAAGTGTGTGCATTTGGAAAATTATTGTTATCCAGGTATCACGCATTTCAACCTCTGTGGATACCTGGATTACACACACATTTCTTTCATTTTATGTTCACTTTTCATTTGACGCTGTATTTATAGAGACGAAACAACAAAGAATTGTAACGTTGTACTTTGGTGCGATAGAACAAATAAAAAAATTAAAGTGAACACAGTTGTTGCCTTGATTCTAAATTATGTCACCATCTAGTGGCTTATTTCCTATTATGAATTCCGCCACTTAAAATACTAAGACTTACACTACTTATATTACTTGCAATACAATACATGTATTTGTATTCTTGCATTGCTAAAAATCCTTGCTATATTGAGGGGGAGAATTGCTAAATCAAGTTAGTGTACAATGTTGAATTTCCCATTGCATTTGGAGTTTGGTTTGAAGGTCAGGAACATTTGGGTTCTTTGAAAAAAACCTCAAACGAATAAATATAGTGTTTCATGAGAAGCAAGAGAAGATCCAGTCTGCGCTGTTGGATGGAGGTTAACGAATCTATTTCATCAGTCAAAGCAGATTTTATTCAATTTGACTAATATACTAGTTTGTGAAAGATAGAGTTAGTACAAAGACATGAAAGACATTAACAGACATTGAAAGAAGGCTTATGAAATGGAAGAGAATTTTCCTGCGTTTTACATAACCAAATGAAATACCAAGTCGTCTGTGTAAAAGTTGAAACTGAAAAACGATTAGGTTGGATACTTAAATTTGACATTTGAACGGGGATAAGTACACCGCTTTCTAATCGATCGTTTGGGTCTTTTCAAGTCTGCAATCTTCAATCCATTTTAGAGAAGATTGCAGTCCTTTTATAATAACAAAATTTGCATTATCATTGAAACGGTCTTTCAGTTCACCTCAAACTCAAACTCATGCCTTTTTACGCCTAAGTGGCATGTGGGGCAGCAACGTTCTCCTTCCACATCTGCCCGTCTATTGCCATGAGCTTGATGCCTCCCCAGGCCTCCCCCATCTCCAAAATTTCTTTCTTTACTGTCCGCCGTCAGATGTTCTTGGAGCGGCCTTTCTCGCGTTTCCCTTCAGATGTCCAGTGTAGAGCGGTTTTGCGATAGAGGGGTCTTGACGGGTGACATGTCCAATCCATCTACAGCGTCTCCTAAAGACATCTTTATTTGAAATGACATTAAGCCAGAAGATGCGTAGGATACGCCTAAGGCTCCCGGTGTGAAATGTGGAGAGTTGTGATAAATACTTCTCCGTCAAAGCACCAACATCCTCAACCATACAGGAGAGCTTTTAGAACGCAGCTGTGATAGAGTTTAAGATTAGTACGAGTACTGTAAGTGGAGGAACGCCATACCTTATTCATCATGTTGAGTGAGTTTCTGGCCATGTTAAAACGGCTCTGGATGTCCAGTTAAGTTCCTCCATCTCCACTGATGATGCTGCCGAGATAGGCAAATCTGTCTATGTAAGGAAGTTCTTCATCATCAATCTGGATTGGGCGTGTGTTGATATAGTAATCAGCGCCATAATTTCGATTTACTTGCTGCTAATGTTGAGGCCAACTTGCTTTGCAAAGGTGTTAAGGCGTCGAGTCTTCTCTTGAATGTGCAAGTGGGTATGTGATAGTAAGGCTACATCATCAGCGTAATCTAAGTCTTCCAAGCAGGAGATGGCTGTCCATCTGATGCCCCTGAGCTGATCCTCAGTGGTTTGCCGTATGATCCAATCCACAACGAGATTGAAAAAGAGGTGTGGACATGGCACACCCCTGTCTGACACTAAGATGGACTTCAATCAACATGTCACCATCACCAACACAGCAGGTAAAGTTGTCATAGAAGCTTTTTATGATCTCATCAAGGTGGGAGGGGATTCCATTCGCTCGAAATATTCTCCAGAGACTGCGCCGGTGCACGCTGTCCAAGGCCTTGGCAAAATCTGCAATGTTCACATAGAGTTCACTGCCATTCGTTACTCTGTTTAATTATATTTCTCGGCGTGAAAATCTGATGGATAAAACCTCTTCCTGTCCAGAAACCTGCCTGTTCCTCGTGAAGTTTAAGGTCATGATGACTTTCGCTAAGATCTTACTAGGAGTGGATAATAGAAAAAAAAAACAGAAAAAAAGGAAAGGGAAAAAGACCAACAGACAAGTACCAAAACTGTATCAAAGAAAAGACAAAACAAGTGCACCAATGAAATAATTTCTCAGAAACAAAAAATAATATGTTTAAAAAAAAAGATAAAAAATGATAATAATAAAGGGAAAAATAGAAAAGACAATAAAAGCGCAATGCAAATTTAGCGGGGAGGAGTTACTCGGCCCCCCAAGCCAGTTCGAAAGTTATTCCTTGTCTGCCAGCTCCAAATCACACTCGGGGAGATGTTATTAGGCCCCCAAGCCAGATTTAGAATAACTCCTATTGTGTGATTTAAACCCGCGACCTGGATGACTTCTCCTGCACTCGTTGTGCGCCTACGACTGCCAATCGACCATTCGGCAAAGAAGACATGGGCGACAAGACTTCTTGCTGATCATCACCCAGTTTTTAAATTCTAGCTATAGGTATACCGCTTTCCAATCGATTATTTCGTTATTTTCAAGTTTTTAATCCTCAATCCAGTTCCTCTGATGTTGAGTAGGTCATATCTGCTTCAGAGAAACCATCTTCTTGTAAAAGACTTTAGTAGTCTTTTTGGCTCCTCAAGAAAGTTTTCAGAACTGACAGCACTCTACCCGGCTTTGGTTACATGTTTCTTGGGGTAACTTTATAGAAGACTGCAGTCCTTCTAAAATAACAAAATTTGCATCATCATTAAAACGGTCTTTCAGTTCATCTCAACGCGACCTCTTCCCACTCAGTTCCTCTTTCCACTGTACCCTTTTTCGTCCCTATAAAGGGATCTAAAACCAATATTTCTCTGCATAACATTTCGTCGTGTACAGTATTCCACATCATTGGCTTCCTGAAGATTATAATCAAAATAAATTCTTGAATAAAACGGAATATATGAATCCGGACTGAAATGTTTAATTACAATACAACTCAGCAAGAGGTAAACAACAATTATCGAGTTGTCTAAATTTTACTTAACATCAATTAATCCTTCCGTTTTCTTCTCTTTAATCGATTTGAACACTTGATTACTATAAGAATTCTTCAACTTTTAATATTTACACTGTTCGCAGTCGGATGCATCCATTGTGGTGACTGAAACAACAAACAAATACACAATGAATACATTTATAAATATTTTTTTCAATTTGAAGTTATTTAAAATAAAAACATGAAAAATATGATGTTTATAAACATCACCATCAGTATATCTGAAAATGGAATCAAGTACAACGTTTTTCAAGTAAAAACAAGAAACAAAATACTCACGTTCTCGCCACGACGGCGAAACTCACTAAATGGTGTCCTCGACAAGACCACGACGGCAAACGCGCTAGAAAGGAGCTCTCGTGCGCATGCCTGCTAATGCGAATTTAGTTCCTTCCGTCCTGCTATCTTAAGGTCCCTATTCTTGGGGCGGCCCCTCTTGCGTTTCCCTTCACGTGTCCAGTGTAGAGTGGTTTTTGCGATTGAGGCCTTTTCGCGGGGGACATGTCTAATCCGAGGACGAGGTGTTATGCAGAGAAATATTGGTTGTAGATCCCTTTACTGGGACGAATTGGAATGCTCCCGCGCAAGATAACTTCACAGAAACCAAAAATAAAGGAAAAAAGGACATAAAAGTGATGATAAGAACGGGTAAAAGTAGAAAGTATTAAGACTTGTAAAAGAAAGGAAAGAAACGGAAAAAAAGGAACTGAAAAGTACCAAAACCGTAAATATGTGAAAACAAAAAAAACACAATGCACCGATAAGATAATTTCTCAGAAAAAAGAGAATAGAGTACAAATAAGATAAAAATTGTGATAAAGGAAAAAAACAAGGAAAAGACAGCAAAAGTAAAATGCAGATCTCGCGGGGAGGAGTTACTCGGCCCCCAAGCCAGTTTGAGAGTTACTCCTTGTCCGTCAGCTCCAAATCATACTCGGGGAGAAGTTATTCGGCCCCCAAGCCAGATTGAGAATAACTCCTATAGCGTGATTCGAACCCGCGACCTCGATGACCTCTCTTGCACTCGTTGCGCGCCCACGATTGCCACTCGACCATCTCGAAACTACATATTTAATAAGTATAAATTGTCGGTGTAGAGAGTTTTGAAAAACCGGGTTGGGGGGGAGGGTGAGGAACTTTGTCTGAATGAGAGCGCAATCGAGCGTTTCCGGTCAAGAATAAAGGAAATGGATCATACAAAGAACTGATAAAAGCGATATAAACGAGGAATACAATATTAGCATATTTCGTAATGGCGGACTGCCTCGTTTACCGGAACTCGTAAAACACGACGATTCGGACACTATTCAAAGAAGTTATGAAGTGCGTGCATTGGGATAATGTGTTATACGCCAGGTATCACGAATTCTTACCTCTCTGGAAACATTTATTTTATTTAAATGTCTTTGACTTTTACTTATTACACAATTGTAATGGTATCAGCATTGCAATTATCGACTTATAACTGTTCCCAACTCAGTTGACAAGGTGTGCGAGTCATTGCTCTGCAAGAAAGTTATGGCAACCATGGATTCACACATGTATCGCAAAATGGCCGCATACGGAAAACAACATTGTTGCGAGACAACTTTAATAAGACTTGAAACGAATATAAGAGATAAGGCTTGTTGAGGATTAGAAAACAACTGCTGATAGAAAGGAAAGTTTGACTGAATTATCCACTCATATGAGCAAAACGTTCGACTCGCTGTATCCTGTTCTAATGATTCAGAGCCTTAAAGCATACGGCTCTTCTGACGCGTCCCTAAATCTCATGCGATCTTTCTTTGAGCTTAGAAGAAACCAAGTAAACTTACATGATCTACAAAGCGCGTGAAAGTAATAAACCAGGGGGATCCCCACAGGATAAAGAACAAAGCAGGGGTTGCTCACGGGGTAAGGAACAAACCAGGGGATGCCTACAGGGTTCTTCCTTGGCACCTTTAGTATGGAATCTCTTCCAAAACCATCTCCCATTTATGTTGAATCAGAGAACTTTTTTATGTACGGAGACGACCATCGAATATACATGACCGGGGACTCGATTAAAAAGATGTTCAAGAACTAATGAGTGAAACAGAAATGGTCACGCAGTGGTGTAAAGTAACTCTGTGTTTAACCCTTTAACTCCTATAAGTGACCAAGACAGAATTTCTTCTTACAAAATTAATACAATATCGAGCAAACAAGTGATGAGAATAAACAAAAACATCAATTAGGCGATTATTACTTGATCCAATATCAAAATCTCCGGACTAACATTATAAGAATTGTAGGGTATTCAGTAAGGAGAATTACTAATGAGATCTTGGAAGTGAAACGGTTAAGACCAATCACCAAATATCAGATTATTGCCATCGATCTAAAGTTCTCTAAAAAGGAACCAGTTGACCGATTAGAGATTGATTGAGGGAGGGTGAGGAACTTTGTCTGACTGAGAGTGCAATCGAGCGTTTCCGGTTAATAATAAAGGAAATGGATCATACAAAGAACTGATAAAGGCGATATAAACGAGAAACACAAAATTAGCATATCTCGAATGGCGGACGGCTTCGTTTGTTGAGGCTTGTTAAACACGACGATTCGGAGACCTTTAAAAGAAGTTATCAAGTGTGTGCATTACGTATCATACATTTAAACCTCTTTGGATGCATTTATCATATATGCATTTCTTTTACTTTATGTTCACTTTTCATTTGATGCGGCATTTATAGAACTCCATTTGTTAGATTAATCAGCAAAGACTTAAAATGTTTGCGGTGCTGATGCACAAATGGAACATCTCTCATTTCCTCCTTGCCTATATAACATACCATCCATAATACAATTATTTTGGCACAAAAATGGTTCCCATACCAAGAGGTAGAGATATACATTGTAACACTGTGAAGTTAAAAGGCTTTTTCTGTTTTTTGTCGTCTGACAATAACTGTCAAAATTACCTCATGTTCGTTATCTATTTTTCTCAACAATTGAACAGGTAAAGTAACAGCACTCTTTAAGTCTGACGATAAATCTGCTATTAATAACTCAGTGCAGGCCCATCACAGTGCTTCCGACAGTCTATTTGAACTATTTGACTGAGTCAAACCTACTTACAGCAAAACAGTTTGGCTTACGCTTTAAACTATTAACCTAGGTCGCCCTTGCTCATGTTTGGCACAGAGTTCTTGAGAAACTTGATAATGGAATGAATACAGTGCGCAATACATTGACACTGCAAGCTCGGACGAGTCATCTTCGCATCACAAACTAGCTACAATAGCAGGCTTCATGATTTCGGTTTCCTTAGCAGAGGGTCCTATTTTGCGTATTTTCACTAGAAAAATGTGCCTGACCATCGAGTCTCGACCAGGATGGAATCACACCTTTCGCTACCCTGCAGCACTTTTGGAAGAGCTGAAATTCTGGTACTCGAACATCCATTCATTTAATGGTTACTTTCTTCGACTTCCGCCAGTTACGTCTACTGTCATCTTCTCATCTTCGTGAGCTAAAAGCTATCTACTATGAGTTACTGTACTTCGCGGACCACCTTACACACAGGACAGTAACGTTTTCACCACTAGATCAGCAACCTCCTGCTAAAAGGGCTAGGACAGAGGCAAATTTATAAATTCCGCGCGTCAGCCTTTCGCAGCCGCCCAAATTTAGAATGTTAACTTTACGCTTACATTAATGGCGTGTTTTCTGTTCTATATCCACGTGGCATGTAAGTGAGCCTTAATTGGCGTGCATATTATATTTTATGCATATTTTGGCACTGTCTGGGCCTATTTGTTCCGTGTTTTTGGCCAGATCTGGCCCGTATTTGTGACTTGATTTGGCCCGTGATTTTGGCCTTATCTGGTCCATGTTTTTGGCCCGATTTGGCCCGTGCTTTTTGGGGTCTCATCCGTGTACATCGGAGCTCCGAAAGGGGGGTTATCTGAAAGTGGCCATACTAGAGCAATGGGATACACAACTGACAGCATGACACCGATTTGTACCACTTTTTACAAGAGCTAATAATACACATGTAAAAATTACGCGCGTATGATTGGCTGAAAACGAGTGCATTTGCTTGTAACACGAGTGCAAGTTGTAACATGAGGCAAATTACGAAAAGCGCGGGCGCTGTCAAAATTTCGTCTGTCATGAGTTTCTGCAATACTTTTTTCGTGGAAATAGCTGAAGGATGAGATGTGACCCCATAGTATGTTACAATGAAGCATTTTAAGGGTGTTAAATGCTACCTTGAAAAATCAAGGTACATACAAACTTTTCATGCAATTTTGAGATGTCATCACCCTTACAATGATTCTGAAAGTACCATTTACATAACAACTCTGAGTTATCATTGTGAGTAACAAAAGTTTCTGTACCATTGCTGTTGTTTAAAAATTTTGACATGTGTTGCAATAATCTGAGTAAAATGACAGTAACAATAAGGAAGTGTAAAAATGAAATTGTTTTGTCTGAGTCCTGGATGTTAAACAAGGCTCTTGGCACCTAGCAAGTCTCAGATTACCTTACTCCACCCCCTCCCCCACCTCTCATTTTGTCACATCCTCCCTATACAGTTAAATGATATTCATTAGTACTTCTGGGTGGAGAGAAGCACTGTGAGGGTACATTACCTTGATTATGCAAGAACAGAGCCCTAAAACCCAGCCAGGGCTAAAACCTGGACTTTTTTTATCCACATTCCAGTTCAAAAACTGTTACGCCCTTCATCCCCCACTTACAACTTGCAAAGTAATTTCAAAATATATATTTCTAAATTATTACAACAAAATTACTAAGAACAACAACTGTAAAATTAACAGTAAACACGAACCTTAACATTATTCTGTGGTTGCTATTTGTTAGCTTGGTCTTTCAAGTACAAAGGATTGAACCATTCAAAAAGGGAGTGGTATAATGCAAATTTCAGAAAAAATGGACTTGAAGCAAGATAAAACAATAAATTGACTGGTTTGCATCATCATTCCTGACTACAGAGGTAACTTGCCTAAGTGTTAAGTATCAATATCCGAGGAAACCTCATACGAAATGTTATCCCATCCACTTATCTCATTACATCTTTGGATTAACAAGTTCCCAAAATCCCATATTTTTGCAGGGGAACTATACATCTCATCAAATTACATCAATTTAATCATCATCATCATCATCACATTTTAAAATAGAGGTCATGAAAACGAGAGCTCGAATATGTGGGGTTTTTGTAATCTTACATTTTATCTAAATGAAAAGCAATTATTCCTTTCGGAGATATTCAAAATTTTGTTCTTCATCCTCCAAAATTAGAAGTCAACGAGTCCATCGATAAAAGTGAAACTGACCTCGCTAATCTTTCGTGACTGTCCTCCGGGACACGTATGGGTGTACTCCATGTTTCACCTTGCAATCCCAAGCTTTAAACAAGCAAACATTCTCAAAACAGCCCCAACTGTCTAAGAAATCCTACAAATTGTCAAAGCCAACCAACAACGCAGCTGGCTTGACGCTATTAGTATCAAATGAGGTAGTAGACTTCCTCTTTCACTGCGTGATGGCAAGGGAGTGAGGGGGGGGGGGGGGGTGTTTAGTCCTAGCTGAGTAGGGGCTTGTTTTATGTACAATCCATTACCCCTGAGCAGTCTATTCAAGTCTCGCATTTCCAGAGTAACATTTTACAGAGAAAGTTGTGATGATAACAATTTTGCATATAATTGTTCCCTTACCTAGACAGGACACCTGATTACAACGCAGGAAACAGTTGCCGTTTCACAATCACTTATGGTCCCGCGCATGGCGTTTTCTGACACCTCCGTCACGCAAATCAAAACGGTTCGCAAGGCGTAGATATTACTGGACCGACTTCTAAGTTTACAGTTTTTTCATTTTCTGGCTCAAAAGAAATTATTTCCGAAATATTTTTGTGTCAAGCGTGATTGTCTAATCGAATAACCTTTCAAGTGTTATTTGCAATCAGTTTCCTTCAGTGGTACTCTTCCTGGTTACGGACTATTAAAGGAAAGGAATATAAAAGTGACTGCTTCTCTCCTTTTTTCCCTCAGATTTTACCGACATTGTAAGTCTTGTGTGGTGCAAAGGTGGTGCATGTTCATGCTAGAAGAATAAACATAAATTCGAATAGGATTACATTTGCGATATCCCCGTCAAGATTAATGTGCGTGTAAAATTAGTTTCTTACTGCTTTGTTCACCTTATCTTACGATTTCTCTTACGGCCCATCTTATTGTACTCAGCAAACACCTTGGGTGGTCTCCATTTGACCGCGGTGCCTGGTTTGAGTCGGATCCAGCACGTGGCATCCATCGGAGCACAGAACGCCTGGAACATTTACACGTACTGGTTCATATTTTAAATATGTGAAGCCATCTAGCTCTGGTTAATGAAATTGTAGCGAAAGATTATGAGCGGTCGTGGAAGGGGCAGAGGAGCACTTGCAAGATGGGAAGCTGCTAAAACTATAAGAGAAAGTAGCACGCGTGTTGGGTCGTCGGTTTTGTCTCTTTCTCGAGAACATGAATCCAAACCAAAGGTCAAACAGTCTCCTGGCGACTCTGTCAACAATCACACGCTTGCAAGAGTCACTCATATCATCGATGTGGAGCACTTTTGGGCCCAGACAGGTAAGACTGAAATGATAAAGAGCATATTTTCAGATAACAATGCAATACAAAAAACCCGTAAGCGATCGAAAAACTGTTATCAACATTTGACGACTCTCGTTCTCTGTACGTCTCTATTTCAAATTAGTAATTGCCTCTTTGTTTTGAAATCTGTAGTTAGTTAAATTTAATTCATGTCTAATTACAACTGTTCATTACATTTTCAAGAGCCAGATATAATATTTCTGGCTCTAACGTACTCTAGAGTAGTCTAGAGGCCAGCATTGACCTGTGGACTTGTTTACACAGCTTTACTAGAAACTCTTGACCCCTAGCCAATTCTTGCCAGCTTGTGAAGCTTCTTTCAAACAATGTAGTTGCCGCTGGTAGTTGTTTCTTGTATGAGAGAACTAACCATCAGCAAGAAAAGTGGGCTGCAAAAAGGTTTTTCACTCTGTTAAGGAAAAGGAAGCAAAGTGCAAATTGAATAATGATTTTCTTTTGATGGAAGTTTTTCTCAGAAGTACGTCTTTGATATTGAGTACTTCAAGCCCCCCCCCCCCAAAAAAAAACAGTGTTATGATAGATTAATGTCATATTAGAGTGCTATGTTAATATATAACAGGTATTCCATAGATACTCATAAAAAAAACTTTTGAATTACTTAACACCGATGAACCTTAGTATTGACATGCTCAAAACATACCCCAACAAGAAAATTAAAGTTCAGTTCTTTCTCCATTCAAACTTTATTAATCCATCTTCTTTACTCTGGTCAAGTTTCATGGTTGACCCTCTAACCCCAAAGAGTGACAGCCATTTAATTTCTCCTGACAGTGTCAGCTCTGAAATAAACATTAATGTCAAGAGAATAAAAGAAATGATTGCTAACTAAAGAAACTCTTGATCGTTTGACAAATTCTCCTCATTAATACCACAGGAAATGTGTAGAGGAAAGTGTGGAGAATATGCATACTGATCTTAGGGTGTGTTGCGTTAAGTAGATGTCCCTGCAAGAGGTTTGATAAGTGATCCAGGAGAACTGATCAAAGTGGATGATTTATATATTAAACAGGTCACAGTGCTTTTGACTTTCCTGATGCATGTGAGGAAAACATGTACAGTGTAACTAATTTCATGTCCACGAGAAGATGTGCACTACATGTATATGCATAAGCATTATGGTGTGTCCATTATTCATTTTAGGTTTTTTGTATAATTGATTTACATGCTTTACCATTCAATTGTGAAGGTTTGGTTTTGGTAGGAAGTTTGGAGAACATGCTGGTGTAATTGAATTTCATAACACAGATTTACTAGCTAATTTTATTTAACATTTCTCTAACCTTTTTAACTCCCTAAAGTGATTAAAATGTAACTTCTCCTTTAATATCCATGCAATATGCAGCAACTTGATCTAACACCAAATTCTTGACACTTATTTACAAAGAAATGTATAGCAGCCGAAGGGGAGAATTGAATTTCAGATCTTAGGAGTTAAAGGGTTAAGTGTGTCTGGGAATATTTGAGATGTTTTGTTTTGAATTTTAACATTTTTATATACCAGGTACTTCTGATGAGCTAAAACAGTTTGACACATACATGACTGCATTAAATTCATGGTGTAATGAACAACAAAGATCAAGTGTTGAGAAAATACCCACATGTGGTCAGGCAGTGTGTGTATTTCATTCAAGCACCAGCCAGTGGAGAAGAGGTCAGGTTACTAGGCCTATTAGTAACAGGTTTGTTGAGTCATTCTTATAATATTAAGAACTATGGCTTACTGTATGATATAATTTTAGTACCATTAAAATTTTAATAATATATTGACAACTGAAATTTTTTGGTTACCATTACTGACATTCCATCTAAGGTTGTAATGTTGGGAGGGGGAAGGAGAAGGGGGGGGGTATCTTTTTAGCAGTACTTCCTAAACCCTCTAAATCCCAGACTTGATTAATATGTAACCTCTCCCTCTATTATCTTTTCATTATCCAGCAAACAGGTAATGAGAATACTCAAACTTATCAGATAGAAGTTGTTCTCTTGATGTAAAACATCTATAATTTACATGGAAATGTGTTGCAGCTAGAGGAGAGAATTAACAATGAAGTCTTGGGAGTTCAAGGGTTAGGCTAGTTTTGATGTGAAATTTAGGATGAACCCCAAAAGTCTGTGGCATCTGTGGCTAAGTTTACTCGTACCACAATTGGACATGCATTCATCACCACTGTAAGAGAGCAGCAATTCTCCTCACTATTGGCTGCACAATTTCTATGATTAAGTTTGGAGAATTTGGTATTGGATCAACTATGCATACCCCAATTGATATTTTTGTTTATTCTCATTACTTGTCTGCTTGACATTGTATGATATTGTAAGGAGAAATTTTGTCTTGGTCACAGACAGGAGTAAAGGGTGAAAGGTACAGTGTATCTGTAATGTTTTTTATAAAAGCTAGTTGTAAGTGTTAAATCTGCTTTTGTACTATTACCCAGGAATTGTTTTTGTTTTTTTGTTTTTTTTGACAGCATGTTAGATGTATTTTACTTGGATTATGGACAGTCAGAATGTGTACCATTGGATAGAGTTTGTCATCCCTCTCCCAGTGATATAATGTCTCGCCCAGTTCTAGCACGGTATATAACACTGGATGGTGTGAAACCTGTGAGTAACCTAAACTATCAATCAGAATAATAGTATATCATTTTATGTTTAGCTGCATTTTGGTTTCAATTGAGAGATGTGCTGTTTTCACGCTTGCATTATTTTATAGTCACAGAGATCAATCTTATTTTTACAAGCTTACAGATTTATTTGCCAGATTTTCATCAGCTGGTCAAATGAAATTTATTTCATACAAGTTGTTATCAAATTCCTCTATGAGAAAAAAGAACCCTCTAAAATTTGCCTTACTCTCAACATGTGGCTTCATTGCTCAGTTGGTACTGTAGGACCCAACAAGGAGGAACAGGTTCAATTGCTGTTTCTCTACTACAACTGCTAAAAATTGCATCCACTGGTGGGGATCATTTCTTTTTCTAGGTTTTTGTAGTAGCTTAATAAGCTTTTCCTTTATTTTAGACTGGCTGTCTAACTGGTTTTAAAATTATGTTTACAAAACTTAATTTTTTTTTGAGAAGAAGGGTTTTTAAAATTTTACTTAATTAAAAAGATCTGCAACAATTTTTTATAGTTTTGTACTTAGCTTCACTTAAATTTATGATCAACAGTGGTAAAAATGTTAAAAGTGAGAATTAAGTTATTTCACGTAGAAATAAAGTAATAAAATATTATTCACTAAATCTTCATTTAATTTCTACAGATTGATGGAAGCTGGTCAGAAGAGGCTAATAAAAGATTCAGTGAACTTGTTTCAAGCAGACTTAAAATCCATTTTATTGACAATTTTAGAGGGAAACTTTATCTACGGTTAGTTTACAAATATTTATAAATAAAAGCCATGTATTATCTTCTCAACCCTTGAGTCCTTAACCCCTAAACTCCCAGAAGTCATTAACATGTAACTTCTCCCTATAATATCTCTACATTATCCAGCAAACAGGTAATAAGAATACCTAAACTTATCAGGTAGAAGTTGTTTTCTTGATCTAAAACCAAATTCTCACAACTTATTTACAAGGAAATGTGTAGAGGGGAGAATTGATAATCAGTTCTTGGGAGTTAAAGGGTTAAGATTGACCAGTATCTAATTTCCTCTAACAGTGTCACTTCTGGAAGAAACATTAAGGTCTTCAGGATAAAGGTCCAAATGATCACCAACTGAAAAAGCTTATGATTGTAAAACAAATTCTCCCTGTCAGTTTCATTGGAAATGTCCAGAGAACAGTGTAGAGAATATGTATACTGATCCTAGGGTGTAGAGCGTTAAAGAGCTCAGGCTACAGATCAGAGGTAACTAACTGTAGGTGAAAGGAATAATGAACAAATGGTGCCTCTTGTTTGTTCTCAATTTTTAGAATGGAATGGCTATCACCTGGGAAGTGACTACATCATGGATAATATAAAAATATGTCATGATTATGACTATTAATAATATTATTATATTTCATGTGTAGCACTACCACATCCTTGGACAAAACTATTCAGAGGAAAAATCACATTTCAATTGAAAGATATGCCTCTCTCACCCTCTTATTTTATCTCTTTATTTTTGTCATTGAAGATTTAAATTATCTTTTTTTATCATGGTAGAAATAGAGATGGGGAAGAAACTTCAGTAGGTGATGTGCTTATCTCTGAAGGCCTTGCTAAGGTATAGTACAAATCTTTGTTCATGTTATACATAGCTTGTCAGTGTGACAAAATCAGGACTCTCACTCCCAGGAATGATCATTTGATGAATTATTCTAACAATTTTGATACAATGTTTAAGTACATTAAAACATTTCAATCAGGGAGTTATCAGTTGATCCACTACCAAATTATATTGCAGACAGTAAGAAGAATTATTAACGAGTGTAAGGGATATTAAGCTCTGGCCCCTTGTGAGCCATTTGGCTCAAGTGCAGACTTAGTGAACACCCATTAAAATATATGGAATGAAACACTTGGTCTAATGGATGATATGTTACATTGCATTTAGAGTCCTGATGATGTTGTAAATAAAGGGATATGGAACAGAGAAGTTGGTAGTGGTCATCAGAAAGACAGTTCTGTCAGGTATGTATCAGGCATGAATCAATAAATGTTAATGTTTCTCACCTTCATCAAATATTGTGTTCTTAAAATGGTTTTCATCTGGTGTGAAAGCTTTTTTGGAACCTAGGTAATGTTTTCCAATACATTTTAATTATTGCATGGATGGCTTTTTTGAGAGCCAACCTAAAATTCTTTGCACTGGAGTGCAAGAGAGTATTAGTAAATTACTGCAAAAAGTTGACAAGATGTGGAAGGAAACCTGTGTTGACTAACATCCAATCAGGGCATAGTAGTACATGTAACGACACTTTCATTGGCTCTAGATTTCTGTAATTCACAATTTGATATATGTATACTTGTAGAGTGTAGATTCTCTCTAGGAGAATGATAATTTTTGTGTTATGTAAAAATCTAATTATGTTTAGGGAGTGATCAGCTAGTGATTTCTCTGACAAAATCAATACTTTGTCAGGGTTCATCCTTATTTTAAAAGCAAAACAGGTAAACACAATTTTCAAACGGTTAGAGCAATCCTTTTACCTATTAAATTTTCAAGAATTTGAAGCAATTTCAGGGAGTAATAAGAGGTACTGCAGGCAGTAAATTTTAACAGTTACAGCCTGAAAAAGAGAGCACTGCATGGTGTTTAAGATAGGTGATAAGAACAAACGAATACCATTATTTTGCTTATTGTTTGATTTAACCCCTTACACCTTAACATCAGTTAACACAATTCTCCATACTGTTCTCTATACATTTCCTAAGGTGCTGACAGGGAGAATTTGTTTTACAATCAAAAGCATCTTTAGTTGGTGATCATTTCCATAAAGTTTATTCTCTTTACCTTACTGTGTGATTCAGGGGTGACATTGTAAGGAGAAATTAGATGCCAGTCACTCTTAGGGGTCAAAGGATTAACATTAATTTCTTAGGGCTATATTACAAGGGGGGAGTTCTTCGGAGTGGATGGTTAAACAATGGTCCTTGCAAACCTTGTAATAACCCGAAATTAATCTGGGATTTATTTTAGCATAATGGGGATTTACCAACATCTGAAAGTTACTATTCTGCTCATTCAAACCTAAAATTGTATTTCTTATTTTCCATCTAAATTTATAGTGCATTGAGTTCTGACCAGCAGAAAAGATTAGATGAACAGTGGAACCCGCTAACATTCCATCCAGCAGAATCACGGCAACCATTGTGGCAGAAAAGCAACAGCTTCATTACCATAAAAGATCCATCAACCAAATTACCCATTTCTTTAAAAGACCAATCTTCACAGAGAGAGCTATTTAATTTAAACCGTAGTGCATTTAGTCCACCACAAGTATATGGTAGTAAATCACAGAGAGATACATATTCAAGTGCAATTTCCTTGAATGATGTTCCTCTTCCACCAAAGCCAGACTTTGAAATGCAGAACAAGGAAAAGAACATTCTTGAAACATTTAATGTCAAAAGAACTGATCCAGGACCAGTGGAATCACTGCGCTCAGCGAGGCCTTACCTGGCCAGCCCAAGTGCATTTCTCACTCAGTCACAGACAGGACACAGTTCAAGTATGTTAAAATTTGTGTTTGATTGTTTATACCATGCCAGAGAAATACACCCAAACAGAAAACAGGAAAGGTGCTGTTTTTGTGATCCACCCAACCTTTAGCCATGAGGCGCTCCAAGCTTCTTCTCTCCAAATTGGAATAATTTTTAGTTTCTTTCAAGAATTTAAATGTAGTAGCTGTACCAGCAATGCATTTTTTTTATCATGAATTTTAGGTTTTTAAAACATTTTCAAGGAGTGTTTTAATTGCTTTCAAAATGAAATCTGCATGAATGTCTTCTTGACTGTTTTGGCCATCATGTTTTCTCTTGCATGGTATGGAATAAGTGTGCTACTCTTTCTTGTTGTATACCATCAAATATTCTACCCTGTAATTGTCACTTCATTTTTTGTGGAATATGCTCTTGACTTGTGGGATATTTCATTTGAAAATGTTGCATAACTGGTTTTTATGCCAAGGTTAGTAACAGGTTACACTTTAGGGTGACATTACTAATATTGTCATGTCAGAATGGGAACCAAATTTTGTTATAGGAGAGCTAGATGGTGAAATGTGGAAGTCTTGGAGTGTATCTACATGAGTTAAACTTCTGTAGATATACTTCTTGGTTTGAGCATTTTCATTTGTCATCATTATTTCTTTTTTTTTAACTATAATCTTCCCTTTTCTTTACCATATTTATTTTTTTTGAGTTATAATTACCTTGTGGGTGTATTTTGTAAGCATTTTAGGGCTGTTACTCAATGACGTGTTTGAGTACTTTTTAAAGTAATAAATTAAACTTAGAAAAATTTAATCAAAATTTGTAGTGGATCTTGTGACTGTATTTTATGCAGCACTCGTTGAAGACTTTTTTCTTAATGAATAGTCAATAATTTTAAATTGTTTATTTGTTTAGTTTAAATTTAGTTGTGACAATGTAGTCTGAATTGTGTCCCAAACCAATAATTTTAAGCCTAATTTTAGACTGGTTTAATGTACATTAACCAAGTATGTAGTTACATGAATTGCTATAGCTAGATACCTTAGAAGTGACCATTAAACACTTGGACCAAGTATTCAATGAAGTGGAGGTTAATATCCACTAATTTCACTGACACTGATGTGAGTTATTGTTTTAGTATATACCTCACATAAATGTTCACATTTTTAACTTTGGATGTGTAATTTTTTCTCTAAAGCTACTTGGAGGTGAATATTACTGTACCTGTTATTCACTTCTGAACTAGTCAATCAGCAGGTGTAAAAAGTACTATTCACATGTGTAGCATATAGCAAAATGAACTATGTATTTCGCAGGTGTTTTTTAATGCATGATTTAAGTATTTTCACACTTTTATGACTCTTTATTTGGTTTTCAGCCAATTCAGTATTACCAAGCAATGAATCACCTCTAAAGTACCAACCACCTCATCTGCGATTTTCACAACCAAAGATGAATGAAGCAAATGCACCAAGCACAGAACCCAAGCTAGAGAATTTCACTTCCCTTGCACAAAGCAGGAACAGTTCTTTTCAGTCAGTTCAGAGGTTGCCACAGTCACCTTTCTCAAACTTTTCTTTCAGTCCAAAACAAGGGAGAAGTAATATTGCTGCTCAGTTTCAAACAAACAATTCCACAAATGTAGGTGACAATTCAGCAATAACACAACCATTGCAACAACAAACTTTTCAACCATGGCAACAGTCTGAGTGTCTCAAAACACAGCCATTGAATGAAAATACTAGGGATGAAGAATTGAAAGCAGAGTTAAAGTGGAAAATATGGAAGTTTCAACGGAATGTAAAGAAACTTATTGACCATATGGCAGTGGGTGATAATGGAGATTATCTACAAGAGCTTGACAAGTTAATAGCTGATACCAGAATATCTCAGGAGTTTCCAGGAGTTTCTGAAGTGTCTGTTACTGTAAAACTATTACTTGAGAAGGTTATCAATAATGTCAAGTTTGAAAATGTGGCGGTTAAAGTGTGCACACTATTTAGAGGTATTTTTTTCTCAGTATTTGTTATATTTATGCTGAAGTTGAGAAAGAAATTTTTAAAAAAACTTTTTCTCATGTCTTGTACTTTTCACTATGAATTGTGTCCGCAACAATTCTTGATTAGAGAGTCCGCATCCAATTTGTTGTATGTTTTGTATTTTTAGACATGCATATACCTGATGCTGGTGATCTTATCAATAAAGAGGTGATGACTTGTCAAAAACAGCTGATGGATGTAAGTAATAAGTGATGTATGCATATTGTGGAATTTCTGGAGTTTCTTTCTAAACATTACCAAAAGATTGTCTTGCATTAACTATGTGCTGTCTCTACCAATCCTGGTGATTGTTGCTTGTAATGTGATATCTAGAGAAATACGTTTTTCGTCTTGTCACAAGCATGGGACAAAGGAAAAATTCTGAGTCCCCACAAGGAATCAAACCTCACACCTTTGGATTCCACGATCCAATGCTCTATGACTAAGCCACAGAGACTCTATGGTGAGCAAGTCCCAATACAGAGTTCATGTATGACACGCATCCCGCATACTGCTAAGATCAGCAATGTCGATAGTGTCATGTTTTGCAAATAGAATAAGAAAGACAGAAAGTTTTAAGCATGATATCTACTTTTGCTTTAATTTAGCAATCAGCCTTAAGTGATATCTGCCAAAGGTGTCAAAGATTTTCATCATTTCTTGGGAAACTTTATCTGGAGGTTTTAAATGAAAATGACTCTAATGGGTAAGTACATTAATTAACAAATAAAGGAGCCTTGTCCATGCTCTGTTCTGTTGTAAAGCATGCAGGAAATAGCTAGAGTACAAATGAAGTAAAGGAGAAACAGAAGATGTTTTCCCTACTTCTGTGCATCTGTACTCCAATGAAGTATGTTGTTCCAGCTAATCAGGATGCTTGTTATATGGAAACTTTATCATAATATGTTAAGATAAAGAGTATTTAAGGACCCAGTGACTAACAGTGACATTCCTAAATGTAGTATCCCCCACCCACCCCCCCCCCTTCATTGCAATGTTTCTAGCCAAGCAATATCATGCATTAAACATTGATGAACAACATTACTTTGAGTAATGGGGGCAACTTTTGCGACAAATTTCTTTGTCACCATTAAACACACTTTTTGCTCAAGGTGTCTCAACATTTTTGCAACTGGTTGTAGAGTACATTCAGCCTTTGTTTTATTTGCAGTTACGCTGCCTGAATGTAACTGTAAGTCTACTAGTTTGGATTGTTGCCTTTTTAAATCTTGTATTTTGAATTTCTTGATTATTGTATTTGTCGCAGTTTGAAGCCATCAGTCGATAGCATCATAGCAAATAGTCTCCACAACTGGTTATCATTTGATCAGGTAAGCCTAATGCACACATGGAACAATGATAATAGTAATAATAAATAAATACAATTCTTCCAGAGCACAAGCACTTTGTCAGGGTTATAGTTATGACTGGTAACAAAATTACTTTTTTCTACAGGCTGAATCAGTGGCAATTCACAACTTAAAAGCAGAATGTCTGACAGGATTCTTAAGGATCACAGGACCAAAAGTTGACCAAGCAGAAGGGTAACTTTTCCTTTACCAATGACTTGTATTAGATCTTCACCATAAATAGAGAGCAGTGCCTTTGACATCAAATCATTATACTGAAAGTTACCATTTGTAAATCCTAGCAGTATGCTAGATGTTGAAGAGTTAATTTATGCCAAACTAATTATCTGAATTTACAGCACGTGTGTATGTAAGTTGAGATCAAATGGGTCTGTGAGTGTCATCTAAGTATTTGCACCTATTTGGAAGCTGTTGCTATGCAACTTAGCAAATCATCTACTGGTAGTTGCTCTTAAGTCCACTGTTTGGTTGGAGCCTCTCCGCAGTTAGTTTGTTCCAGTTGCTTTGTAAATAAACAGTGGCACTTTGTAAAAAAAGGGAAGAATTATTGGATAGCTATCCCATCCACTGATCTGTTTACCATCCCACATTATTTACAAATTGACTGAACTTATGAAACAGGCCACTAAAACCCACATTACAAACATGTAACTTCCAAGATACAATCAATAATTCTGCTGACTGACTGCCTTTCAATTCACTCTGAACAATTATAGCCAGTCAAATTTGGTGGTTTTTTTTTTTTTTTAGATAAAGCCATCTTGCTGATGAGCTTGTCTGTTCTCATTGTCTGTTGGCAAGATAACGTATTAATTAAATTTAAGAGAACAATTTGAATATAAATCACCGCTGGGAATCTAAATGTTTAAAGCTTAATTGTCCCAAAGTACTGTTGGTCAATAAAGTCCACCTTGGGTATGTGTTGAATATCACATTCCTTGACTTGATAGCTTTTGATGGTTTTATTGATTTGTTTTTGTTAAAATTTGTACACAGGAATGATATCTCAAGATATTTTGCTACAATCAGGGACCTTGTACTTTCACCAGATCTTGCTGTGTAAGAAATAGTTTGCTTTTATAAAGAATCTAATGGCATGAAAGATTTTGAATGAGGCTAATCATTTGCTTATATCTGTTGTCTGTTTTGTCCTGTTCCAAGTGCAAAAAAGGGTGTCAGTAGGAAGACAGGTTTCTAAGAATTCCATTCAGTCACATAGGGCAAGTAGATTTCGATGCTGGGAAGGAAGGGTTTCTTGCTCATTTACCCATTAGGCAGTGCCTCAGATAATGCACAATTTAATCCAGTCCTTAAAACCTTTCACTCCCAATATCCTAAGAGTAATTCTCCTTAAACCCTACCATACAATTATTATGAGGTTAGCTCAGAGAATTTGGTATTAGTTCAACTAATAATTCCTTCATTGATATTTCCTTTACTCTCATTACTTGTCTGCTTGATATTGTATTGATAATGTTAGGAGAAAGTACATCTTGTAACTCACAGAAGTTTAACCCTTTAACTCCCATGAGTGACCAAGACAGAATTTCTCCTTACAATTTCAACAAGTTATGAGAACAAAGGAAAATATCAATTTGGGGATAATTAGTTGATCCAATACTAAATTCTCTGAACTAACATAAGAATTGTATTGTTGTCAGTAAGGAGAATTACACATTTGATGTGTGAGTTGAAGGGTTGAGCTTAAGGGAAAATTAAGTTTTTAGACTTTGTTTTCCAGTACCTCTCTTCCTCTTTCCACGGTGCCTCTTTGACTGTCTTCTTTATCTTAATAGGCCAGTCAAAAGTACTTTGCTGGATATTTTGCTGTTACGAGCATCAGGTTGGAAGATTGAAGATGAAGTAGCGAAGCAAGAATCTGAAGGCTCATCAATGGAGGATGAAGTGTTAGTTGAACCTGAAGATGACCTGACAGAGGAGCAGCAGTTTCAGGAGGGCACTGGGAACGAGGGTGATAGTGAAGGTATGATATAGTAAAAGGAGTTCGTTTAGTCCTCTCTATTTAAAAAAAAAATGTATGATAACTTCCATGGTTTACAGTGTGAAGTGCAGTGTGCTGAATTCCAGATCTAAAGGTTGCAATAAATAACTCAATCAAGCAACCAGTCATTAGTCAATCAATGAACAGAAGATAACTTCTGTTAAAAGCAGTAAAATAAGTTTCCCCTCTTCAAGAATATTCATGTACTTAATTAACAAGAAAGAGATGTGTCTGGAGCATTTTAAAATATTTGACATTTTTAAATGTCAAATATTTTGATGATGTGCAAAGCTTGGTACTGGCTGTCTTGGTCAGAGTAGCTTGGAATATTGGTAGCGTAGACAGTGACATGAACACAAGAATGAGCGATGCATGGTCAACCCTGTGAGTGGTCTAAGACTGGGAGTCAAATCCTCAAGATATCTGTAATTATTTTGTGTAACATGTGTTGTTCTGTTTTAATTTTTTTTTTCTCTAATGTAGAATGGGACCCATACTGTAAAGTCAAGTCGATGTTAGAAAACCTGAAGCTGCAGGATTTGTTTCAAAAGTTTTTCGACAATTGTATTCGCGTGAGTTTCCTCCTAATTTTTGGAGCGTTATTATCTGATGCAGGTATTTATCATATAAACTACGGTTTTACACGAGGATTTCCAGCCCTGAGAAAAGCCGTTAATAACACACTTGGAAAAATATCGTATCTTTTCACGTGTGTTTGATATTGTCAATCAGCTGCTGACACGTCACTCGCCTTTCGCGCCACTCGGTCAGGTTGATGAATGAACAGCAAAGCCTTCACCATTCTCAATCCAAGGTTTTTTGTCGGGATGTGTTCGGATTATGGCTGCTTACAGACAGTGACGTTCAAACTTTCCTAGAATAGAAAGAAAACCAAAATACGGAAAGAAAACCGATAGTTACGTATTCAGTGGCTTTGTTTATGGCATTTCACGCGGCTGAGAACAAAAATCGACAACTGGACGATTTGTCACAGGCCGATTTTGGCCGTGTACCTCAAAGATTTCTTCGGTCGGTGAGGACCAAGTCAATAACGGAGAATTTTGTACATTGAAAATTACGCCCATCGTTTGTTTTTGTAGTGTTTCAACTCATTTTTTCATCTTGAGTCCTAGCGCCAATGCCTTGTACGATTTTTATTCGGGGATTGTCGATCCTTTATTTTCATTCGTCAATAAAGTTGACTTTTCTTGTCAGTAAGGGGATATTGTGTCTATATGATAAACGAAATAATACGTGGTTGCTTGTAGAACTTTCTTTTCTTGAGTTCAACTCGGCATCTCACTTGTGAGCTATCGAGTTAAACACTCTAAGAAAAATTCCATATCCACACTCGCCCATGTATTCTCTATTTATCTGTTTTTTGTTGTTGTTTTTTTTAATCGAGACTTTCTTTATCCATTTGTCACCTGAATGTTTGTTGACTGAAATGTGAAGGGTGGGAGGGTGAAAGTCAAATTATAGTTGATTTATGCGTTAACTAAGAATGGTTTGAGCCTCTTTCCCTTATTAATATATGTTTCAGGACTCTCTCCTCACTGCTGATTGGGAAGAACTTAAGAGAACTTTGCAGGTGAGTTTTAACAAATCGACAGTGCATGGTCTGTACTCTTATCGACAGCAACATTTGTCGTCATAGTGGTCAAAATGTTGTGGACTCGCGAGGCTTAGCCGAGTGAGTCCGCAAAAACTTCTTCAACCTTTTACACCCGAACATCAGTATGTATATTTCCATTACTGTTCTCCCTACATTTCCCAGGGTCTTGACAAGAAGAATTTGTTTAAAAGTCAAGAACTTCTTTGGTGATCATGACCTTTATTCTCGTGACCTTGATGTTTGATTCAGAGGTGATATTGTAAGGAGAAATTGGATGCTAGTCACTCTTAGGGGTTAAATGGTTAAAGCATAAGTACTGCAAACCACAGGCAGCCCAAGCTCACGTCTCGAGAAAAAGCCAACAGTTAATTCATGAAAGCGTCACGCGTTGTGTGATACGGTGTTAAGTTACAAGAGGAACCGTTGAAAATTTGAACACATTTTAAGGAATAGTATGGGGAACGAAATATCGTCGATTTACAACGATAAATATTTCAAAATTTGAACTCTATGCACGTAAAATGAATAAAACTTATTCACATCTTTTGTGTCCGTTGTAGTTCTGCTGTTTTAAGCTTGCTTTTCCATCACTGTTATTCCTGTCAAAAGACGTAGTAATAACAAGAATAACAGTGATGGAAATCGCCGGAAACCACAGCGGACACACAAGATGTGAATAAGTTTTATTGATTTTACGTGTAAAGAGTTCATATTTTGAAATATTTATCGTTGTAAATCGACCGTATTTCGTTCCCCATACTATTCCTTATAACGTGTTCAAATTCTCATCGGTTCCTCTCGAAACTTAAACCGAATCGCACAACGCGTGACAGTTTCATGATTGATAGTTTGCTTTTTCTCGAGACGTGAGCTTGGGCTGCCTGTGCTGCAAACTTCATTTACTTTTTACACTCAGTTATGAAATCCTCTTGTGGAAACACATCGACCCAAATTTTCTCAATTATTTGAATAAACGGCCCTCGGACAAAATAGTTTTTCGTACGGTCTCTTAATTGACTACAAAATTTTGTTTTCCAGGAGGCCGGATTTCCTCCTGGTGTTATTTTGGAAATAAGGATGTACTTAAACAAAGGTGAGAGTGATCAAATATTACAGTCGTTTTTGTTTATTTGCTTGTTTGTTGTCGTTTTTAAACTACTTTTTATTATACCCATAGGGCTATTGGAGGAAAACGTAACGAAAATCTTAAAGCCTCCTGCACACAAAATCATCAATGCGTCAACTGCAGGAAAAATTAAGGAGATGAAGAACAAACCCCCTAGATCTCCTTCGCCGACCAAATCAAACGAGAGCAGTATTGCTATAAACCAATTGAATCAGGAGCTGCAGCAACTCATGATTGAGGGAAAACAAGACAAAGGAGCACAAAGAGTTTCGCCAACAAAAAAAATCAGCCCCCTCAGTCAACAAACAGGACACGAAGGAACACCGTATAACAGGGCGGGGACTCGTAAGTTTGTTAGCAAGGCTGAGAGGAGACGGTCATCAGAGGGCTTACCTGAAGAAGTATCTTATTTATTACCGGACTATGCTGATAGCTTGTATGAAAGGATGGCTCCGTCTCCTCATGCTCCAGTGGAACCGAGCAATAAACGCCCCACCGTGGAAACAATTGCTGAGAGTCAAACTGTATCTTCAGTGTCGTACAGTGCTGTGCTCAAGGGGGTGTCACAGGAAACAACTAAACCTGGGGCAGCTAAAACAAAAGAAAGTCAGTCCAAGACATTTTCTCGGCCCCCACCTGGGTTTCCTCCTCTCCCCACCCATGGTGGGGACACTAAGATGCACATGACAGTGTTAGGCAACAAGTCAAAGACAAAAACCCCTGGACCGTCAAATAGTACACCGCGAAACAATACCCCAACCCGAGCTGACGCTAGTATGAACTGGCGAAACGATGGCCAGCAAGAACCACGCAATCAAACTTCCATACAACCAGTACATCCATCACCCTCTGGACAGGGAGTTAAATGGAGATCATATGATGATACTGTTTCCCAGACTGAAAGTAAAGCGCCACCGATGTCTGGAGCCTCCAGCGACGCGTCTAGTCAGAGAGGAGAAACACCGCAGGAAGATCAAGCATCTGTGAAATCCGATGAATCTAATGAGCCCCCGCCGATCGTCCAACCCCACCGGGTATTTGGCCCTGGTGGTTTAAAGGCTTGTGTGATATGTGGTAGTAAGGAACATCTACGGTGTAACGACCGCTCAAAAATGTTCATGGACTAAAGAAAAGAGCACTTAACACGGAAGCGCTTTTCGATCGAGTGTCGTAAAACCAAACTGATCACAAAGGCTGTTCATAGCGCAGACGAATATCACAAGAAACCAATGAGAAGTCAAAGTAATTACAAGTAAACAACGTCAAATGCACAAAAATTCAAGTGTTATTGCCATAGTCGTTCCAAGTTTAGCATCTGATTGATTTAAAAGAGGGCATTGTTTTTTTAGTGCAATCATTTAGTGAAGGAAATCAACACAGTCCCGCAGTGCTTTTGACATTGACTTCAGAATTGCTACCCTTTGACTCTGTAACTATATCATGTACTCTGAGCAAAAGAAACAGCTGTTCAACGAGCTTCTTATTTAACCCTGTGACTCCTAACAGTGACTAGCATCTAATTTATCCTTACAATATCACCCCTGAATCAAACATTAAGGTGATGAGAATAAAGGAAATGATCACCAGCTTAAGAAGCTCTTGATTATTAAACAAATTCTCCTTGTCAACCCTACAGGAAATATATAGATAACAGTACGGAGAATGTGCATACAGGTGTCAGGGTGTAAGGGGCTAAATGGTAGCGCAGCACGATCTATTCCGTGAACAGTACTATTTCCTTACTTTGCAGAGGCAGCGTGAAGATCTTTGTTTATTAGGTACAGTTAAAGCGTTTATCGTCATGTAGGACTTTTTTCCGTTCTATTTAAGATTCAAACAACCTAGAACCAGTGCCTACTTATATGATTGACGTCCACTGAGCAACTCAATTTGGGTTCCTCCTATCGGTTACTGACGTTTTTCAGTTTCCTGTGAATTTTTGAATAGTTTTCGATACAAAAAAAAAATACCTTGGTAATGCCATAATTTGTTTTTTCAAATATTTGGTTTGACTTGCTGCATAAGAATGCTTTATCTTAAAGGTTTTGGAACGCGTGGGTTTATTGGACGTTCTATTTAGCTACTTTGGACATAGGAATTGGGTGATATTACTAACCGAGTTGACAATCATTTTTAAAGAGTTTCTGAGGCTGACTGACGTTTCGAACGTTAGCCCTTCGTCAGAGCGAATAAAGGAATTGTGGGTTGTGTGTAGTGTGTCAAGAAAACGATGAAGCTTCGCTATTTGTCGAAACATGGGATAAATTTTTGTTTTAGTTCTAAACTCTAGAGCACAATTTATGAAAGTAAAGATATGGTACAACCCACCTAGAAAGGAGGGAAAGCGGCCCAGTGGTGATAATGGTCGCGTTCAACCGCTATGTCCCTTCCTTTTATTCCCAAATCAATAAAACCCTTTGAACCCTAAGAGTGATTAGCGGCTAATTCTCCTCACAGTATTATCTATGAATCGCACACTAAGGTCACGAGAATAAAAGAAATGATCACCAACTGAGGAAGCCCTTGCTTGTTAAACAAATTCACCTCGTATACACCTTCGGGAAAAGTATGGAGCACAGTATGGGGAAAATGAATACTGATCTTAGCATATAAATGGTTAAGCTATAAGCTTTAGACATTTTTCCTGAGTTTCTCTTAAAGTTCTCAGGTTTTCCCCTCGATTGAAATCAATATACAGAGTTCACATTTCACCAAAGTCGCTTGTAAAGCTGTGCCACTGCCAAATACCATTTCTTTACTTATTATTTAATTGATCTAACTGCCTTCACAACTTTCTCAGAGATTAAAAAAAGGAATTTAAACGGAAAAATTTAATCATTAATAGTCTAATAATTTGACAGTAACTGATGACATCTAAACCTACTGATCTGACATGTGTAAGTGGACAATATATACACAATTTATATTTTTAAAATTTGCCATACAAAAATCTTTCAAATCTGAATTGTGAAATAACTGAACATAATGTATTACCCTTAATCCTTTCAAAAGATACTTACGCAAAAGAAAGGTAATCTTGTATCATATTTAATTTTAGAGAAAAATAGCCTGTATATACGCCGCCAAATTCGTACTCAGTAATAAGCAATATCACTACGAGACGTAAGCAGGAAACAATTTTGAAATTGTAAATTGACCAAAAATTCGTTACTTCTAACAAAGTTAACCACTCAACAACCATCTGAAAATAAAGATTTGCACAAAAATTAAACAAAAATACTCGGTCCATATTACATCAATATGAAATTTGATCACCTCTATCGTAATTGAATTGTAACAAATAGCATTTTATATGTCGATTTACTGAATTTCTCGGGACGATTGATTGACGATTGATTCAAATACAGAAGAGAGAATAAAGGCAAACAACCAATCGTTAAATTTCAACAAGCCTTCAATAATATTCACATTCTAAACAGTTTGTAATATTGTGACCAACTTGAAGACTGTTTTCCACCAACAAGAAAACCCCCATGCATGTAGCACTGATCAGGTTTGGCTTAAAAAGTGAATTGCTTCAAATTCTATCACTATTCACTTTCAAACAGAAAACAATGCAAGTCAGGACTCGTTATTATTAACTCTTATACTTCTGTGAGTGACCAAGACATAATTTCTTCTTAAAATAATAGTACAACATAGAGCAGACGTGATGACATTAAAGAAAATGATCATTAAGGGAATTTTTTTGGTTGATCCAATACCAAATTCTCCTAACTAACATAATGAGAATTCGCTGCTAGGCGGTAAGGCGAACTGCAATTGAGATCTTAAGTATTCCTGATTACTTCATAAACTTAGAAAATCGCTATAGAAGATTTCAAATTACACATTTCGATTCAACGACGTGGACCGTTGAACTCTAATGATTAACAGCTGCTGAGCACATCTAAAGGCCTCTCCATAGTACGCTGAGTAAATTAAAAAACACAACTCTACGTCTACGGCTACCTCCAGCGAACACACTGATCCAGATGAAGCTGAACCTGGAGTAAACTAAAAACAGCGCCTTTTGAAAACGCTCTTTTCTTAGATAAATTTGATAATACGTTCTTTAAGTCCTAGTGTGGATTTTTTTACTGCACTTTCAATTTATTTATTATTTTTTTTTTTTTTTGCAGTATGGTTAGACCTATCGGATCGATGTAAATATCTGAGCAACCGTGCACCTACTCCTCCCCTAACCCAGCCACAGTCAGCTAATAACAAGGGGGAGTAGGTGCGCAGTTGCACCTTGCATTGCACGAATGCCCAAGGTTGCAGTCAAGCTTTTCTACCACTGATCACTGCAGTGTGAACGGAAAAACTTTCTCTGATTTCCAGGTCTTTTTGAAAAACGTTTTTTTCAAATTTACCAGGCGTAATGCGGATGGTACAATAGTGATAGGCTGTAATCTTTGTTAGTCTGACTTTCAAGTTATGCGCTTCATTACTTATTAGGTCGTTTTATATCTAAAGCAGAGAGTAATACGATTGTAGTTATTTACGGTCATGCTTGTCCCCTTTACTCAACTTTCACGATGTCTTTCTATGCAAAAGCATGGTTACTTAAGCCATCAAGGTACCAGAAGAGAAAGCCTTGTTCCTTCAGTGTCCTACTTCCTGACATAGAATGATCTCATATTACTGGTAAATCTGCAAATCATGGTTAGCTCCCTAGTGGGTTAATCTTGTTGTGCTGAAGATCTTAAGACCTCCACAGTTGGTAGAAGAATTCAAGACATTACAGAAGCTCCCGAAGTATTCGCATCCAAAGTCTTCAGTCGTTTCAAGATCGTTTCGTTGAGTTTTTTGCGGTCACGGTCGACTTTCTTTAAAGTTAAAATTCGCTTCTTTCCTGTGTCCGTCATCCTAAAACAAACATTGATTTCTCAAATCAGAATGTTTAATTAACAGTTTTCTATACGAGCTACCTTTCACTACTTTAGTTCCAGTTGTTTTATAGGTACTATCTTATATATATCTTAATAATTTCTTATTTCCCAGTTTTTAATTCTTAATCAGCAGGACCCCATTGATAAAAGTACTTTTGTATTGAAGGGTTATCCTTGATAAAGATTTCGATTTATTATCATCATCATCATCATTATTATTATTATTATTATTATTATTAAGCCACGTTCGCGTAGTTCGTTCGAAAAACTTTCCTTTAATGCAATTGTTCGAAGACAATCTCTTTTCACGGCATCCATACCCACATCCTTAGTAAGTTGTTATGCTTTCCCAAGCAAAGCTTAGCTTCATGATCAACAGTGTGGATAAGAAGGGACAACTTACAGATAAGTTACGGAAACAGAAAGCGGGAAAAGTAGACACTGATTAAACTCGTTTAAATCCGAACGCTGAACAAAATAAGGAAAAATTATTTTTTAAAGTTAAATTATCAACGTAAGTGCAAAAACGGCTACCAAGGCCGCCGACGGTAGCTCAATTATGCTATTCGCCAAAACGTCATGTTTAGCTTCTGAAAAAATTTTCCCCCTTTCAGTTTCGACTGGTGCCATTTTGGTATTTAAAAGGCACTTACTTCTCAAGGATTCTTGCTACATCTTGGGGGCTAACTCGACTGTATTTACTAGTTGTGTAACCATGTTCAGCGAAGTAGGTGGACCAGTCCGCATTCAACAACAAATCTACCAACTGACAAACATGTAAAAGTTCAAACAGTAAGAAGCATAAAACAATGGAGGTAGAAAGGAAACCGGGAGCAGCTTTGAAGGAGACCAACAGTAATCTTACCTGTCTTAATTCCAGAAATGTCATTTGTAGTGTGCCGTCACTTATCCCCTCTACTGGATTGGAATTGACAAACTCTGAAAGAAATTAAACAGGTTTGCTATATTATAGAGATTTATTGCCTTTTCAAATCCACCCTCTTTCGAAGCAAGCATCCACACCTCTTTTAAATAAGACTAAACCAAAAATCGTCCCTTACTGAAATAATTCGTAATAGTAAAAATCGGTTCAGTTTTTTCGGAACATAGCACATTTCCAAACGTTATTTAAGAGACAATTGATTTTAAAGATAAGCTCTCTGAACCCTAGACAAACATTATACAAAATTCATGGTAAAGTAAGTGTGAAGAAAAACCACACGGTGCCAAAATGGCGGGAAAATTAGTGAATCAAAGCAAGACTAGTTCACTGGCTTGCTCTTGATTGGTTGATTTAATAGCATCTTTGTTGTGATTGGTTACATGTCCCGTTCTGCCCAGCACAAATTCCCTGCGTTAACTACAAGGTTGCGAGACGCTGCCATATTTTAAAACGTAACTTCACTAAAAGACAAAGAAATGGGATCAAACTGAAACTACCTTCACACTTTCTAAGATCTTGGTTAAACCCGTCCAAGCCGTGCGAGTTCATCTGCTTAACCTGGTAAAAGGAGGCAAATAGTAAAAAACAATCGCAGTGAGTGGAGAACTTTTAACCACATCAATACATTTATATATTGTAAATAGGAAACGAGAGTGAGTCGCAAGAAGAGTATTTCATTTAAGACCTTGAAAACAGAATATTGAGCGTTATTAAGAATTTCCTCTAATGAATTTTAAGGGTTACGTAATGCGATATCAGCTTTCTGTCTCTATCCATGAAAGGACAGTTGAAAGTTTGAGTTACAGCCTCCTCCTGTTTCTACCAATAAAGACCAGTTATGACAGTTCAATGCACGAGTAACGAGCCAATCGTTCAACATGTTGCAAACATGGCTTTTGTGTAATCGTACCTCTTCATCTAGTAACATCTCTCTGAGCTTCGTAGCGAGATATTTACATGAAGACATGCAGGCCGTCTGGGCCACATTCCCCTGAGAAAATATCAAGAAATAAACCTAATTGAACCTGCTTTAAACCGAAAGGCAGAGCTAAAACAGTTAAGTGACAGAGAAACAGTCAAAATAGAACAAGAAGCTGTAAAATAAGTGTGTAAGACTTACCGGTAGTGTTGTGAAGTTTAGAAAAGTGGTGTGAAGATAGTCCAATAGATCCACAAGATAGCTACTGGCATGTAATCTGGAGTTCACAGGAACCCAATTGTAATTTGCTGAAAACCAACAAAAACTTTTAAATGGGTTTCACTCCCCCAACAACATATATTTTAGATTATTTTAGGATGGAAATTCTAAAAAACACGGATTAAACGAGGGGAAAAATAGCATAGCTCAGTTAAATTCATGTTTCAAGTTCTTAAAAGCTGCTGAAATTCATATTCCAATTTTCCACCAAAAAGTTTGAGTTTCTTATTCCATTTGGATTTCACAGAATGGCAAGAAGAATGCAGATATCCATAGAACACAACAGAAATAACAACGTTTTCGTTGCCGATGCTGATGATAGCTCTCCATCATGGTTAGTAATGACTTATATGAAGATGGTTATAAAATAAACAGTCACGTAAAAGAGCGCCTTGAGTGCGATAAGAGATTAAACAAACGGATGGAAAGCCTTCCCTAGAAAGATTTGGATAAAGGAAGTATAAAGCTATGAAACCTACGACAAATTATTGCAACAAAAACTTATTGCGTTACTCAGAATTTAATAATAGTTTCTTCTGCAAATTTTTAATTTAGGGGGCCTTCTTATTAACAATTACCAGGTTAAATCTGTTTTTGTAAAATAATCATTTTGGGGTTTAAACTGATGACAAGAAGCAGGGATATTTAGAACCAAAGTAAGGTGGCCATAATCGAGTTTTGGGTTAATAGTGTTGTTGTTTCTTAGTGTTCCTATTCTCCAACAACTCACGAACGTATCAACTTGTCTACTAGTCTCCTCAAACACGATTCGACTCGCCCAAGTAGCAAGTCGTCCACAAGTCAACATCGCCTTTAAATAAACCCCTCCAAGAGTCAGCTCTCTCACAAGACAACTAGCCTAAAAGTCAGCTCACTTCCAAGTTAACTCGCTCAAAAGTCGACTTTCTCACCGATCAACTTACCTATAACTAGGAAATGCATTGTATACACCCCATTTTGACATAAATATGTATTTACATACCTAACTCTACAAAGTCCTCTATTTTCATATTAAGTCTTTCGTAAACTTGTTGTTCTGCCTCAGCTCTCATATCCTGGTGAGATAAGACATGTATATTGTATCTTATACGTTACCACATCAAACAGCTTATGTTACTGGAATAAAACAACATTTTCCCTACAAACAAAATCATCAACGAAGCAAAAACAAAAACCGTTATCTACGATACATTCAAAACAAATCGCACCATACACCATAATACTATCTATGCCAGCGCACACAATATACTGAACGTCCAACTTTAAACCCTCAATACACACCCATCCACAAACTCGAGAGGTGAAAACATACAGATAAAGCCCAGCGTACATATAAATGAGGAGATGGCAACCTGGAGCAATTTAAGAGCTGTAAAATTTTCTACTTACTTTGAATGATGACAACCCATAAACTCGTGAAACATTAATTCTTTCACTGGAGGTTCTACGATTCAACACGAGCAAAGTTAAACACGATTATTTGAAATGTTCTCTACTCCACTTAATCACAGTAACTTCTGAGATCGTGGGACATACCCTTAATTTTTTTTTCAGATCTATTTTTTTGATGCAAAATACACAAAATGTTAACCTAATATAAAGGCCAAGAATAAACTATACGAAAATTTTAATTAGAAAAAAAATTTAAAAGAGAGACCAATTCAACATCTACTTACCGAGTCACTGCAGTCACATACTCTTCAAGATGATTGCAGGCCTCTTCTAAATGAATTGTGTTAATGGACATTTGAACAAGCTGTTAAGACAACACAAATGACATAAATTTAGTATCATTTAACCTACCCTGAACTTCGCGAAAATGGAGTGTACTAGCAAATAACCTTCACAAACAACTGAGTACCACCATGCTATTCATTCATCTTGTCATTTTTTCATTTATTCATTCATCTCGTTGCTCATTCATTCATCTCTCCATTTGGTCATTCATTCAATTTCATACTAAAATATATTTAATATGTGTTTACTTTAAAATAATCTATCTTAAGCCATTGATTGAATGCTTGACTTAGAGGCAGACACACCTGTGGAATGGACATTGTTGGCCTTCTAATAATAGATGTTATGCAACCTAAGAAAAAATAATGATGATATTATGTTAAAAAATTAAACAGATCACCTTAAAATTTGTTGTTTTCCAAAACTAGACTCATCCTTTAGCCAAACTCACCATTGAGTGTCCTTGTTAGTAGTAAATTTGTTGACTTTCGCACTGAATCTCCAATCTCAGTTTGACTAGAGAGAGAAAGAATGAATAACATGCCTATGAAGTTACTGTAACTACATGGAAGGTTACATGCCTTCACAAAATAGATACAGTTGTAGGTGTGGCAAATAATTGTTTACACACCTAAATATTCCTTAACTTACAAAATAAATGTGTTAGAATAAACCTTAACAAATAGTATCATTTCAGTTGTAATCACCACTGACTCTGCTATTACAATGTTATGAGAAATGTTCCATGAAATTTTTTACCACCAAACTATACCAAAAGATGCTGTGAACCAAAAGGAATCTCAGATAAGGATAACAAGTTTATGAGGGAAAGCTTATTGCAACAGCAAAAGTACATGTAAATTGCCTATGGAAAATAAGCCTGACTCCTTTCTACACACTGAAATTATCAGCAGATCACCCATTAGAAAGGTACATGTAAATGGCATTACTGTAACCATTTATTGACCAAAGACACACTCATAAAATATTATCAGAAGACAAGTGTGTATCTTGTGAAAACCTCAGAAAATAAGTCCACTGACAGTAGAAAGATCATTACCTTTTATAGAAATACCCATGGCGATCAACTATGGTGAATAAGGTACTAGGTAGTATTAGAATACACATATTACCTGACGTTGAGGTTTTCATTGAATTTTAAACATGACCTTATGTAGTGTTTGACCTGCAAAGTAGAACAAGAGGTTATTTAATATTTATTGGAAACACAGGCAGGCTATAATTTTTAGAGCACTTAACCAGCAGTTTACATAGTACCTCTTGATAGATTTTAACAACACCCTCAGAAAATGGAAGCTGCCTTGGGAAAGGATGCTAGGGAAAAAATAAAACAATGTTCAGAGATCATCACATAAGATGGATACTGTTGCACTGCTGGCAAAAAAATTTTAAAAAGCCAGAAACTACACATAGCTTGTAAACTGTAATGTTTACCTCTAATAGGAATATGTAATCAAAAGATGTTGCAATGACAACAGTGGCATTGCAATTATGCGAAAACATTCAATTTTCAATTCTGGTGTCTTATCTATGATATTGGCTTGTGCAAATAAGGTTGCTATTACTTGAGTTCAAGCAACTCAGCATGCTTTCACACCCTCAAATCATTCTATGTTGTGAATTATCACCAAAGAAGTGTGCTGCAGACTATCATGGAGGAAACCACAACACAAATAATTAAAACAAGGCACACAAATATATTGTGGTCACATAGTTGGTTAACCTGGTATCTTAAAAGACATTTTAGATGGATGATGACATAGAGATCCATAGGAACAATCTCATGGAAACCCCTTGAAAGAAGAATCACTACAGATGACCTTCCGAAAGATGCTGCTAGATGATGATGATGATGATGATGATGATGATGATGATGATGATGATGATGATGATGGCGACAATGACAATGGACCCTCTAACTCCCTTTTTAAAAACTCTAACGAAGCCTCATTAATACCTGTAGAACCTCTGTCTCATCAAAAGGAAATTCCTTCAGGATGTCATTGTACTCAGTCTCATCTTGGCAAAGCATTGGTGTATAGTTATCTTCATCAAAAATTTTCCTTTGTGGAGAAAAGAGAGTTTGTACTAAAAGCCTTTAATAATCCATTTTGCTCAAAAAAACATGAGACACTCTCACATGTAATGTACACATATATAGAATTGTGTTATAACTACAGCTTTGCTCTGAATTTACAATTACATTTCATTTAAAAGTACAGTCTATATCCAGACAACTTTTGTTACATATCAGCAATTAGGATAATAGCACCATTACATACTTGAAAATAGCTTCCCAATCCTTTGATAAAATTTCATTGTACTGAAGTCTAGAAAAAGGTACAAGAAGAAGGTTAAAAGTTAAACATAAATGTGCAAAGAATAGTAAAAAATACTAAAAGAGAAATTCTAATAAATTACACCAGACAGAAATTACTTGCTACCTATTTTGGCTACAGATGGTGAAACTCTTTAACTAATCAAGGACTGTCCTGAATAGTTTAAAGAATTGTTCAATTGAAGTGAAATGATAGATACCTTATTGACAAGATCTCAAAATTACAATGCTAGTAGTTCTTGTTACTAGTTATAATTAGGATTCCAACCTTACCTCATTTCTAGAAGAACATCAAAAATTTTATTTACATTAAATCCAAAACCCTGAAACGAAAAAGAAAAGCAAAAACAAAAATGTAAATTTGAAGATAAAGACATCCAAAATTTGTCATTAAACGTGCACAAGAGGTATGAATTATACATACTGACAGGGTGTGACAGAACCACACAATGAGTTCTTTCACTTTTAAAAGCAGGGATGGTTCTTCACAGTAGGCCTAAAAAAACAGCAGTGAGATGTCATTTAATATGTAAACCATCATGAAAAAGAAATGGAGAATGTAGTCATATGCTTTATTTGTCCTTTATCTTCCTGGTAAAGCAAAGGTTACAATGTACCCTAACTTATGCCTTTTAATAAATACTTAGAAAGAAGTGCTCACAGATTTCTTTTGATACCCTGACTTACAGTATAAAGACTGTCATGTACATTTAGGGTTTCATTTAAACCATATACATTTCTTCTTACCGATTGTGTACATGTGATGAGCACAGGTGCAATCTTGTTTGCTGCCATTTCCCAAAGATCATCAACCGTTGACCTGTTATTTACAGTATATAATTATATCAATATGTTTCATAAACAACTTGAAAACTATGCCACTGCTTGGGCCTACTGCTGCTCTTGTAAGCTATTTGATTTCCGCTTATAATAATGTACTGTACATTATTTTAACAAATCACACAAATATTTTTTTACAAAAACCTTTTTTGAAGCTTCATATTACAATCAACTAGCTTTAATAATCAAACCACTTCCTCTCTGACCACACACACTTAAGTTGTACAAGCCTCACAGTCTTCATTAACTGGCCAACGTTGTAAAGAAAAAAAAACTTGTAATAAGGGCCAGTTCACACTACACAAAATTGTTTGTTTTGCAAAAAAATCTGTCAACCCAAAACCATTTTCAATGCAAACAATTTGTTTGACCCACCAAAGTTTTCACAAGTGCCAAAAAACTTCAAAGATACCATCAACTAGCTTTGGAGGCCAACAATTTTTTGTCACACGAGAAAATCTATTGTTCCTTCCCAGATACCCTTCAACTGGTCATCACATTTCATAATTGATACCAGGCTAACTGATATTATGTATGAGTGTTTTCTCTCTGAATGTAGCCTCTTAAGAGTGTTAGTCAGTTGTCCAATGACTCTCTCCCCATTTTCAAATGTTTACAGAAGAAGGCTCCAGGGAAGTCATGCTGGTGCATGTGGGTTTCAAACCCGGATTCTACAGGTCAAGGAAATGTCTAGTACAGGTGAAAATGATGGCAGCATCGATGTCTGTTGAGCAGCTGAGTTAACATCTCCGTGATCCATAAAAGCCGAATCCTTCCCAACAAAACCAGAGTTAATTGTTGACTAACCAAAATCAGGTTTTGTATGGCAAGCAAACAGCAAAGAAGGGCCATTAAAACATATCACGGGGGTATTTTGCTTTGCAATCAGTCTTTGACTGGAAATAACTTAGAAGGAAAAGCACTGTCATGAAATCTCGGTAACTATTCTGATTGATTGACATTTGTGGTTACACAAATAATTCACACGTCTCAAGTGTGAACGCTATTATGAAAACAAAAAATTGTTGTTACAAAATTTTTAATTTTTTTGCAAATACCAAACCAAATTTTTCAGCAAGGTGCAAACAGGGCATAAGTAAAAAAAACTTACAAGTGAAGTCACACATACACATACAGTACATTTTATTTCCAAGAAATAATTATCAACTAATTCTTCATTTTCATGAAATTGACATTAAGTTATCTGATGGTAGCTACTGTCACTTTTTCCAACTTGAAATGTACTTATAGTAAATTATTAAACAGTGTGCAATACCTTGTTACAAGGCCCTTGGTTGTGTGTAGAATTATATCCTCAACCACAAAGAACCTTAAGGTGAGGGAATCAACAATTATTTCCATTTAGGGAGGTATCAAAGAGCAATAAAGAACCACAACTGCCACATTCATAAAAAAAAAAATAAATAAATAACTTTATTTAAGTGTCAGTGTATTTTAGCACTGCTGTGCTAATTGGGGACACTGTAAATAAGGAAACAAATATCGTAAATGAACAGAAACTCGTTAAAAACTCCAACTGGTAGGAGGCCGACCAGTTGGCTATTTACAAAGCGTGCAGGAGTTGAATTCGGGGCCACCGAAGACAAATCCATCCAGTGGCAGGGAGGAGGACTTGAACCCGGGACCTCCAGCTTACAAGTGCAGCGTTCTAACCACTAGGCCACGCTCGCCTCCTCCATCCTAACATTAGTATGACCTATTGAGACATACAGTGTATGGAAGGTTTCTAATGACACTGAAAGGTAAAATTTTCATAGAGGGGCTATGCTTGCCTAACTTTTCTGTGAATCAAATTTAAGATACCTCTAAGAGCAGTGCTAAGGTTATTATAGCAAGAGTTGAGTTGGATTTTGGTTTCAGCCCTGATTGACTCACCCTACAATTTGATGAAAATAAGATCTATACACTTCCAGGTTTCCATCCTGTTAGCAAAAAAATAAAGGACTTTAAAACTTATTCTGAACTTGACACAGATCCTATGGTGGATAATTAACATGCTGTGAATTTATATAATAACAATATAACAATATGAATGATTTATATAGCTTCGTTTCTACAAGATATCCAATAGCACTTTACAATAATTGTAATTAAGTTTTAATTTTTTGCAGCTTACTTACTAAGTCTTGAATATACATGATCCCTTTTGACAGTACAGAAATATGAGGCTTAAAGTATTAAGGCTCTCTATATCATACATATCAAATTATCTCTAAAAACTTACTCTACTTCCAGAGCTTAGTTCCAGAGCAAGACGAGCTTGTTTTCTTCTTTGTTTCCTGTAGTAATTATCAAATGTCTCTCTTTCTCCCTATAAGAAGAATAAGTACGCATTTAATTGCTTTTCAATTATTTCTTCCATGTTCAAAGAACTGAATGGATTGAAGGATATCATGCATAAATCACTCACTACAACAGTGAAAATGTACAAGCACTTGTACACTGGGGAAAAGTCCACCAAATCTTGAGCAGATTTGTCTAATTCCTGTAAAGAGAAATAAATCATATTTAACAACTTTTTGCTCCCTCTCTGCACTAGTATCTGCTCAAAATGAAAGCGCCATCAACGAGGGTTCTTCATTCACCTAATTTATTCATGTTTTCTCGTCACCATACTCCCACCAATAGTGCAGCTCCACTTTCTGCATATAAACCCATATAACCCATAATTCCTCCAATTGCTCTGACAAAGGGTTAATGCTCAAAATGTCAGCTTTTTCACCCTTTAGGATGGCCAATTTACATTTTCAACTCAGTTCTTAACACTAAATTACCTCTTATTAACAAACTTGACATCCTGCATGGGTTATCATAACGTAAAACCAGTGAACTTTGCTTTACAACAGAGTGCACTCACAATGTAATCTCTCCAAATTTACTTTCATTTGGTTTTAAGTCTACATTTACCAATTTTAAATTATTCTAATGACATTCTTATGACAGCAACTCTGCTATTGTAGACACTGTGCAAACTTACTTCGTCTTCTCCTTTCTTCTTCAAACCAACTCCTGGCATGAGTGTTAAGTTATTCTTTTGTATTGCCTAAACATATACAAAATAAATTGACCTCAATTAAAATTATTACAGTACAACTGTTGCTGCAGATTCACCAAAAACATGTTCCCAAATTCCAATGATTTTCCATACCAGAAAGGAAAACCAAATTATCTACCCAAATAAAAACAGGAATACAGAACTAGTTCATTTTTAGAAATTAACAAGGTTTTTACGTTTTTACTATTTCTGTGGTATTTAAGTTATCGTTAAGCTAAACAGAGTTAGCAACTAGTAATGATCAGGTAGATACAAGTAATAAAGTAAGAGCTACTGTATATACTGGTAGCCTAAAATACTCAGGAACTAACCTGTTTCATTGCTATTGAGCCCAACCGGACAGAAACCTTCCTAATTTTCTCCAGAAAATCCTACAGGACAAAAAAAGTAAAAGTCAATTCATCTCAAAGGAACAAATAGACAGCATGAATTAATCAAATCAATAACAAATAGTTAAGAGTACTCAGTCTGAATGAGTACTCTTAACTAAGACAAATTTACAAGCCAGATTGCTGCTTAAGTCTACACCAGCTCCTAAAGTTTGAAGTGATATGGCATACTAAGGGTTAATCGAAAACATTTTATCAGGTTCCCTTGACATTCCTCTGATAATCATTTAAACTCTTACGAGGATCACTATGAGAATAAGTTATCTGTCACAACATGATGAATGTGGCTATAGCTTGAATCAAGACCTTGAGATCTAGAATCCACTTCACTTGACCCTAAGTCATTGTTGAATTGCAGTTTCTTTAATATGTACCCATCTTTTCTCAACTGATTAACCAAGTATGTAGTCTATCACTGAGTTTTTTTGGAGCATATTTCTCACCCTCAGGTCACCCATTGAAGCTTCTTTGATGTGTTTTCTAACAACAGGTATACTTTCTTGCATGATCTCTGCAAATCTAAATCTGCCAGTCAAAGGCAAAGTATTTCAAGATTAAAGATAAGATATAAACTTTGACAAAAGAGAGTTAACTTAAACTAGCCATTCAAATCAAGTTAAAAGATTGAAGGTTAGGTAAAATGCTAGTACAATATAGTAGATCCAGGTACAACATTCACTAACAGTGTACATAACCAGTCAGGGCTTACAAGATCCTCACCCTAGAAGTTTAATATACCTTTTTATCCTTGGAAGATAGGTGTGTTCAAGCTGCTCCAATGTTTTTAATGCTGGGTAATACCTATTAGTAAACAATAGTTGCAGTACAACATAGTTATGAGATACGGATACTCCAAATATTAATCAAGAAGTACACAATGTAACTTCTACTTTTCAAGAATGTGAAAGAAATAATAGAGAAGAAAGAACTGACCTTCTATTAAGCATCTGATCTTTAAGTTTAGCGTACATCTCAAGCACTGCAATAGAGCATTTTTCTTTCAGAACTTAATTAAGACAAAATAGTCCCTTCACCCATTTTTAAAACATATTGGGAAAAATACTATAACAAACAAATAATAATCAGAAACTGATCTAATAATCTACCAAACGGTCTCTATTACTTCATTAAACCCATACAGAGTCAGTATCAGTCAACAAGAGAGGTACTATTTCACAGATGGGTAAGTTATCACAGCATTTGGACACAAGTTAACAGACTGTAGAGCTGGATACAACATTTTTCATAATCATTTACCTGGTAAACAGAGGCTAAGAATCTCGATTGCAGATACAATATTTCTCTGGGTTGTGCGGCAGTATATCAGGTTTTCACACTTGCTAAAGAGCTACATGCACCAAATACAAGAAGAAAAACCAAGGTTAAATTTTTTCAAACAGAATCATAGACACCACTTTTATTTAATTATAATCGTTTTTTCACAAGAATGTCTATAATAACCATCCCTTCAAAATTAAAGAAAACTATGATAAGTGTAATATTGCACATTAAGTTATTTTTAATAGAACAACAGTCAAAAATCATCATCTCTGTTTATTAATGTGGTGGCTAGACAAAGGGTAAGGTGGAGGAGGTTATCTGCTTCAAACTGATTGTGCCTCCCTTGTCTAACAACAAATTTATCTGTTAAAATGAACGACTCCTCACCGCTTTTTTTGCTGACAATTTTCAGAGGTGATAATGTGAGAAGGTAAAGATAAATCAAATCACACAAGCTGAGATTAATTAGATGCTGGGTGGCTGTGTGTTTTTGTTTCCTGCCCTTAAGGGTCGTCAGATGATTACAATCTCATACACATTTGATAATAACAAGATGTGCCTTCTTAACAAATCCATTGAAAAATACAGCATAACATTTTGATTCTCTAGAGTAAACTTTCTGAGTCCAGTTTATTTAGTTTTAAAACTTTCCAATTATCAGTCAAGAGAGAATCTTTTATTTCTAACAAATGTTGACAAAATGCTCAAGTGCACTAAAAACAGTAAAACCCCAAATGTTCATTTCTTTGCCTTTTTTTTCTTTTAGTTGTCCTAAAATTTCCCCCGTCCCCCAATAAAAATAGGGAGTAAAATTGAATTTCTATGCACATATTTACAGACCTCACGTCCTGATTCTTGCATGGATTCATTCACTTCCTTTATCTTGATCTAATAAACAAATAGAGACAGGTATAATTTTTTATTATGACAGAGAGATAATATATAACTAGTATGAAAATACACCTTAAAAAAATTTTTTGCAGAAGAACAGTGGCCTTTTTCGGACAGAACAAATCAACTAAGTAACTTTACCATGACTCACAACTGTCACCTACCCCCAGTGAAGGAATGAGCTGACATTTTTTAAAGTAATTCTAAAAAACTGCATAAAAATTCTCAGATCTGTATTATTTGCGAATCCTACCGCACTTTACGCCCAAACACTTAGATTCAAATTTAAAAAATCCATCGCAAGCCTCTGCTAAGAAACGATCAAAGTCGTGCAAAAGTGATGGCTTGATAAGGAAATAATAATTCCATGAAATGAATGTACATCTCACGAATCAATAAGAATCGAAAGTATAAACCATATCTAATATTAAGCCAGTCAAATAACATCACAATATTCTAAACACACCACTCCTTTGACATAAGTACATTCAAATACCTTGAGTTTCCGTGCTTCTCCGCGAACTTTAAGCAATTCGTTAACAGATTCGATGAAACCTTGGTAGTGATAGTTACACATCCGCTCGATGTCCTTATCGTGAACTCGTATGCGATCCTCCAGTTTATCCATAAACTCAGTGTGTTCTTCTCCATCGTAGACGGCTCTAAATTAGTCACCAAAATGAGAGTTCAGTTATAAAAAATCATTGGAGACGGCACTTCCTTCACCTCCTGTCAAAATTTGAGGCGAAGGAAGGAGGTATCGCTGCTGAATAATTTTTGATTAATATCGATTCACCTTAAGGTCGGTCCAAGAAGTCCGTCACTCGATTCAATTTCCGCTAAGAGGTGTTCAACATGAGAGCTAGATTTCGTTGGCTCTGTCCCCATCGCAATAAAATAGACCTGCTCCTTCAAGGTCACGTTATATATGGCTGCAGGAAAACACAGACCGAGCCATCCGCCATCTTGAATTAAAATCCGAGAATGTGTGAGCATGCGTGACAGCTGTTTCCTGCAACATCTTTGGGCCTCGTTTCAAAATTGGCCAAGGGCCTGGTAATGACTGATATGTCTTACATAATATGTTACCCTTTTAACAGAAGCTTTGAACAGAGGTAGCCGTGTTTCGTTATTGTATTTTGTGAAATATTTAAAGCACGATGTCAGGAGAAGCACCCATCACTACAGGTAATACACAGTTCGAAGAAAAGCCACAAGAAGGCGAGAAGAAAAAGCTAAGACCGTGCTGCGCTTGTCCAGAAACGAAGAAGGCACGTGATGCTTGCATCGTGGAAAACGGTGAAGAAAATTGTGGTGAACTTATCGAGGCACATAAAGAATGCATGAGACAGATGGGATTCAACATATGATATGAAGAAATTCAAATGCTATCAGCTGTGATCAAGGATTCAATTTTTGGACAAGGAGACAGTTTCGTTTTCAAGCGTGTAATGCGGTGAGCTGGATGATGCAACCATGGGCAACCATTAAGACACATGTAATTTACAAGTAGACGTTTAATCCTGCAAGGTCCGATCAAGTGGAAAATTGGTGAAGATTATGAGTATGCAACCTACTTTTGAGCAGCTTTTCCTAATTACCTAGAATTTCGCAGAAGTCTAAAGAAGGGAAATGGTGACGAGAGACTAGAATATTGGTTAACCTTTAACTCCCAAGATCTGGTCGTTAATTCTCCCCTCTAGCTGTCACACATTTCCTTTAAAATAAGTTAAAAGAATATGGTATTAGAATAAGAAGAAAAACTTCTATGTGATAAGTTTAATTATTCTCGTTACCTGTTTGTGAGATAGTCTATGGATCTTATATGAAGAAGATGCCCCTCAATCACTTCTGGGAGTTAAAGGGTTCAATTGTATGGGGTTCTTTCACGAAACATGTTACACCTAGGGAACAGAAATGTGAAGAGGACAGTTTTGAGGCCCTAATCATCCTTAAAAGCTGAGTAGCAACTGGGCATTTTTGAAATTTTTGTCAGTAATAATTATTAACAAATGAAAGGTGCCCTATTTTTTGTGTGCTTGATGGTAATTCCATTGGTGAAAAGAATACTCCCATATTTCCCTGTCACATATTTGATTAGAGTTTCCTCAATTCTTGTATTTGATAAGTAAACTTGTGAACTTAAATAATGTTGATTATTTAAAATAATGCCTCTGGTGGCTAGTGAAATGCTGTTGATAAAAGAGCAGCTAGTCTGCAGAATTTTTTTACAAAATCTGGCCGTGCAGATGACAGTTCACGTGTGAAAGGTATATGTCAAACAAATAACAGTATGCATATGATTCTCACAGGTGAACTGATATCAAAATAATAATTAATATTCAGAGAAAAACTAGCTTGAGGAAATTTAAGGTTTGAAAGCATGCCTCCCAGATACCAGCTTGATACTACCAGCAGTCAAGCTATGGAAGGCATGTTGGGTAGGTGGCAAGGAGGGAGGCAAAGAGGGAGTTTAAAGTTTGTGCCAAAGAATCTTGTCTTAAATATGTACAATTGATTGAAATGCTGATGCTAACAGATGATGCAGTGGTCCTCACTTACTGAAAAAGAAGCCTGGAAAAAATTCAGGCTCTAACATAATTAATTTTCTGTGCCTCCTGGCTGTTTATGTAGACTAATTTAATAAGAACATCCTTTGCATGGTTTTTCATTAAGGGAAAAGGTCATGTACTGCAGCTTGGACTCACTCTTACACCTTAACATCAGTATTGTTATTCTCCATACTGTTTTCTATACATGACAAGGAGAATTTGTAGGACAATCAAGGGCTTCTTTAGTTGATGATAATTTCCTTATTCTTGTGACCCTAATGTGTGATTTGAGGTGATGTTGTAAGTGAAAATTAGGTGCTAGCCACTCTTAGGGTTTGGGGCATTAATTTTAACCTTGTGTAGTGTCATTGAAAGTGCAGCACAGCCAAAAGGGCTTGAAGCCATCACCTCCAACTTCCCCCCGGTCATAAACGGTTTATTCTTCAAGAACCGAGTCTGCATTTTACCCCTGATCTGCAGCTTTCAGTCTGCATTTTCACACTGACCATATAAAAAGTTGAGTTGATCATATAAAAAGTTGACCGTATAAAAAGTCGAATTGACCATATACAAAGTAAACAGGGTCGTACAAATACAGAGGGAATATTGACTGGTTTGGCGCCCCATACCGTGACCCTAATGTGTGATTTGAGGTGATGTTGTAAGGGAAAATTAGAAGCTAGCCACTCTTAGGGTTCGGGGGGTTAATTTTAACCTTATGTAGTGTCATTGAAAGTGCAGCACAGCTAAAAGGGCTTGAAGTTTTTAACTTCACCCACATTAATGTCACCAAAACCATAAAAGGACGGTTTGTCAGAAACAAGCCCCAGACCCCTCATCAAAGTTTCTTCCATCAGTATCTGCATTTTAGTCCGCCAGTTAACTTTTTATTCCACACTCAGTGCTTGAATGGTCCTCTGTCATCATTCTTGTTTGTTAAAGTGTTAGGTAAATGGTTGTTCAAACATTCTGCACTTTTAGGCCAATAAACTCAGATCTTCAGCAATTCATCTGAGCTCAAGGGAAAGCTATTTAACTTATAATTTACTGTTAACAAATGAGTTGAAAACGTAATTTAGCCACCGTAAAGGGTAAAAGTAAGAAGCTTTTTTACCCTTAAGGTGGCTAATTTACGTTTTCAACTCAGTTGTTAACACTAAATTACCTGTTATACTCTCCCACCGACGCAGCATCACAGTTTCTTTAGAGACTTACCCCCTTTATTCATAAGCTATTTAACTTAGCTTATCATGCTTCCTTGCGAATTTCTTATTTCAAGCAAATAAAAAAATATATTTGAGCGAATACGTAAAACTGCACTTCTTCGGAGTCGGTAAAAATTTCCCGTAGATAGAAAAGAACAGGTGTAAAGAGAGCGATTATCTCTTAAGAGTGTGATAATTTTTTTGTTCAAATATGTGTTGATGTTCACACTTCCTTTCACACATTTATTATATTAGAAGTTCTTCGCCTTAAAGTGTGTCAAAAATCTTTTTGTTTTTAAACATAGGCACTGAGGGTTATAAGGAAAAAAACTAGATTCATCACTTGAATTTATAAAGTGTACTTTTGACAATTGATAAAAAAAATAATGCACCGAAAATAAGCTCGTGATCAATTAGCAACCTTAAAAATCGTTTTTCCGTAATACTTTTCTGATGATTTTCACACATAAGTGATGACGGTTCGCGTATTGCGTAACCAAAACTTTGCACAAGCAACGAAAGAAGTTGTCGTGATGTGTACAAATTAAATTGTCTTCCAAGGTTTTCCATGTTTAGCATGTCGGCAATACTGCATGCTTCCTTTTTTTTTAGGTTATCTGCAACTCTTAGAAAACATTGATCGCAATCTTAAATAATAACCTTCGGTATCGATCATATTAAAAGATAAAATAACTTCATTAATTAGGATGAAAAGGGAGTGATGTAAAATTGTTACTATTATTGTGAAAGAAACAGTACAAAGGGATTGCTTTTAAGATAGCTGAATAGAAGGTTTTTGTTACGAGGATACGAGCATACTTTTTTTTGTTAAATTGCGTACATAAAGTTAAATGCTTTTCACTTTTCGCTGGAATCCTTGATAGCTGGAACAAAAAAGAAGGAAAGGTCTGTAGGAACTGGTTTTATTTTTTTGTTTTTCTGCTTTTCTTAAATTGACTTTTTCACATTGATTTGTGAGCTTAGTCTAACGTGGTCTCTCTAAACAACTGCTGTTGGCCAAAACATGCCGTTTTAGAAGCAGGCTGCGGTTTTTTCCAAGTTTTTTTGTTTCAGGCCACTACTGTCGCCAATGCTTGTGTTTAAAATCAATTCGGCAAGTGCGCTTAAAACTAGCAATAATTGATCAGAAGTAGAACGATGCGAATTTTCGATTTCGAACTTCTTTAATAGAAGCTTCTGTGTACTTAATGTTACGCCCTATCTTTGAAGGAGGTGCGGTGGCCTCGTGGTTAGTACGCTCGACTCCGGATCGAGTGGTCCGGGTGCGAGCCCTGGCCGGGGTCATTGTGTTGTGTTCTTAGGCAAGACACTTTACTCTAACAGTGCTTCTCTTCACCCAGGTGTACAAATGGGTACCAGCAAATATGTTGGGGGTAACCCTGCGATGGACTAGCATCCCATCCAGGGGGGAGTAACAATACTCCTAGCCGCTTCATGCTAAAGGAAACCGGCCCCATGGGCCACTTGGGCCTGTATAAAGGCTTTTATTTATCTTTGAGGTAATTTTTACTGACTCTTGTTCGTCAAAAACATCTTTCATACGTTTACCTTGCGAGCAGAAATTTAAAGAAACGTTACCCCTTGCATAAGGAGTGTTAGATTTAAAACCTTTTTTCGTAAAAACCGAGGCCGAGTTGCAACTTCCCGCTCGATCACTTGTGCTGCCTGACGAATTCAAGCAATAAATCACTGCCAGAGCACTGATCTAACCACAAACAACTCGAAAAAAAAGTGACTTTCTAGTTACGTTTCGCCTGATCTGATAATTACTTGGATGAAATAAGTCAATAAATGGTGCGATAAGTCTGCCACGCACACCTACCGTCTTGTTTTTCTAAGTTTACCTAACTGTTTCGAAATGTTTTTAAAGTTCACGAGATTGACATGGTTCCTTTTAGGCGAGGGGCATTATGCGGTGCCTTTTATTTACAGTGCTGTTACTCTCGCTTACCATATTCGAGCTTGGTAATGGAGAGGAAAGCGTTTCTGATGTAAGCATGACGAAGAAGGATCAGGAAATCGATGATTTAGCAAATCTTGAGGATGACGAGCAACCAGACGATAACGCTCAAGATAGGTGGTTGGCCCCAGAGCTGTACGATGAAATAGAAAAGCGTAGTAAAGGCAAGAACCAAAATAAAAACAAAAACAAAAACAAGAACAAGAACAAGACCACACCCGCCCCAACAGGCAGGCCAGGGGAAGAGGGTCAGGAGGAGCTCCCGACAAAGAAGAATAAAGGAGGAAGCAATAAAAATAACACGAATAAGAATAACCCAAAAAACAGGCCAGCTAAGAATCTTTTTTCAGAGAAAGGTAAGATTATCTTTTATCAAGATTTTATTTGTCAACCTCAAAGGCGGCCACTGACAAGTGTGTTTAGCACATGTTACTCATTGCCCTCCTTAACTACTTCGTGCACATATTTCGTCCATATTGCAATTAGGCTCAGGTCGTAATCACGAAACTAATGTTTTATTCAACATGATTATCAGTTCATCTTTCTCTCCCCTCGGAGTCTCCCTATTTCTTTCCTTCCTCAGTTCTTTTTTTCCCTCCTTCACTTTCATTTGATCTCACTCTTTTTTGATTCTGATTTTCAAATATCCCTCAACGTCTTTCCACCTTTTCTCAACTTTTTTTTATCTAGATTTTCTTCCTTTTTCTTTTTTACATTTCCGATTCCTGATCTTCTTTTTATCTCTTTCTGTTTATGATCTCCAGAAATACCTTTTTGGTTTTTCCCCTTGGGATGCTACGAAGACAAAGGTCCGTTAGCCTGGAAAAAACCCAAGCTTCGCGATATAGAGACACTGTACTTTAACAGCCGTGGAAGGATCGACTGGAGATTAAACAACTTCAGGGACCCGATAATGAGATGCGCACAGGCTGCCCAAGCCAAAGGATTCCTGTGCTTTGGTGTTCAGTTTTACGGTGAATGCTGGGGATCCGTTACTGCCTGTGAGACTTACAACAGTTATGGAAAATCGATGAGGTGTACCGGAGGCGCCGGTGTTTATTGGGCTAACTTTGTTTACAAGGGTAGATGTGGATCAGGTAAGTACATTGATAATTTCTACACGTACAAGTGCTGCCCTGAGGTATGTCAATAATTTGTGGATGATGTTAAACATTATTCGCTTGTGTTCAGTCATCTCGGGATCGCTGATCTCTCCTCAACAGATTTAACAAAAGAAGACTAATCAGCCAAAATTGAAAGCACCGATTAAATCAAATATCAAAATTCAAGTTTTGACCAAATAATCACCAAGTTCTAAAGGGAGTATTGAGGTATTTTCTTCGTAAATCTACTTTTTAAAACATTTGATGCATTTTTTTTCCTACAACACCTGAACATCTTTTTTCACTAGTTCAAGTGATTTTTAACATGGAAAGCCTTTCCTGAGACCATTTCGCGGAAGAAAAAAAGATGCATGGGCGTGAGGTTTTCGGCCTGAAATAAGTTTCTAAGGACGGAGAAATACGAAAACATTCATTATTTCCTCGCTCAGTAACCAATCGGTCATGTATGACTTAACAAAATGTCCCCCATTTACTTTCCTGCAGCGTATGGGTGTTGTCCTGACAGAGCTATGCCAGCTCTTGGCAAAAACTATGAAGGTTGCCCAGGTCAGTGTGAATAATGATCAGTTGTGATTGACCAAGACTCTAACCATGGCTTGGTGTGTAAGACAAATAATTTTGTCATCCAGCATGTCGATTGATCCTTATTGTAGAACTTTTGTTCACAAACTCTTTCTTAAAAAGTAAATTAATCTCAACAAGAGCTTGGTTATCACAGAATATGGTTTACAGTCAGAGAACTTTCAGGGGTGTAGCCATTCCATGGGCTCGTAGGCCCAGGCCTGCAATTTTTTTCTACCCGGTTGACTCTTATGATATGACTTTTGCAAATATGGAAACAAAAATCGAACTTTCTGACAAAATTCTTTCGAATTCTTATATAACAAAAAAGCAGCAAGAGTAAATCTCGTAACGTTAAAGCACTAGGTTAGCACTATTCCAGATCTCTGAATATGTTTTCAAACCATACAGCGACTACCATGTACAAGACAGCTACCACATTGGCAGTTGCAATGTCAAAGAATTTTCCATTTTTGGGGGTCAGACTGTGTGAGAATAAATACATAAATAAATAAAGAAATAAATCCAATACAGCGCACTACAGGGTCTACTTAGCAAACAGGCTTACAACAATTCGGAAAGCTGGCTACGCCACTGAGTTATTCTATTTCTTCCATAATCTTAGATTGTACCACTGTTGTGGACATAGTTTTTATTGTCGACTCGTCTGGAAGTATTGGAAGGAAAAACTTTAACACGATGAAAGATGTTTTACTCAAGCTCGTCCGCCATTTCTCCGTCAGTGAATCTTACGCTCGAGTTGCTATCGTTCAATACGCTACTACTGCAAGAAGAATTTTTTCACTTCACAAATCACAGCGACTGGGATTTCTGGAACTTCTGAGGAGTATTTTAAAAATACGTTACACTCAAGGGGGAACGAAAACTGGAAAGGCCCTGGATTTGGCGGCCAGAATGCTGCGCCATTCTAAGAGAATGGTTAATCGCAAGATCATAAAACATTATAAGGTATTGATCATTTTCATCTGTAGGATTCAGAGATAAATGACGAACAGCATGAGAAAGTTAGCTTAGCGGGGGAGGGAGGGGGGGGTTAAAGGTTATTATGACAGATAAGAATATTGGGTGTTTTTAGGGGAATTTCAGCAACTCTTTTTATAATCTTCGTTTCCTTTGAGGCTTTTGCCCTTCAGTTCCCGAGTTTTCTGCTTCGCTAATGGAGATTGTTGCTTAAAGTGGCTATCTGTATGTCACGAAAGGTACTGGTCACGTATAGTCCAAAAGGAAAACGATGGAATGGTACAATCAGGGAAGGAGAATCTAATCTTGAATTTGTTTGGTAAAGTAATTGAGAAATTTAAAAGATGGAGTAGCTAAATTCTTCTTTATTGCTGCGGTACATTTCTTCTATATCCCCTCAGGAAGTTGTGGTCTTTACTGACGGCGTTACAAATAAAGATGACAAGAAAAGATTAAAACGGAGAGCGGCTGCTCTAAAAGCAATCTCTCACGTAATAGCTTGTGGCGTTCAGGGAAAGGGGTACGACGCCAAGAAACAAAAGCAGCAACGTAAGGAGTTAAGTGAGATCGCCAGTAAGGAGAGCGATGTATTCTACGCGCCATCCTTCCAGAAGCTTAAAAAACTCGTGAGTCCAATAGCCCGTCTCGCATGCCCACTGAACAAGAATCGTAAACTGGTGTAAGTTTTGACATTTCACCATGTTTTTTACGTTTCAAAGTCGTGTACATGACTTGTTCAGATATCAAATGAAAGATAAATCTCATTGGTTACTTTTGCATAGGTTCTTAGCTACTTTTGTAAAGGTATCCTTATTCCTACTGACTTGCTCTCAATGTTTTACCATCCTTCTTTGACAGGTGAGGAGATTCGAACGGGGTGTAATCACAAGCTAAGGTGCATGGCAGTGATAAGGGTGCTGGGACCTGAAAACTTGCTGGAAAAGTTTATTTTGCAATCAAAAGTGTAAACAATACCGGAATAAAAAAATGGGAAAAAATAGAAAATTAAAGATTGCGATTTTTCCCCTAATGAGATATGGCAAACAGAATATTTTTCCATTAACATTTATTTCCCCTTTGTGCAATCATAACAGCAATAATACAGAAAAGACATACAGCATTGCTTAAAATCAACCAGTTAGAGCGCTTGTGTACGAATCTCACACACAGACTTTAAATTTGTTCCCATAAGAGTAACTTGGTGAACCTCGATCGCATCGTTCGCAGATCTCAGCAGCATTTACAATGATAACTTCTTTTTTAAGTGATAAGCAACGGTGTTATACTCATCATGAAGGTGCGGTTTCACCAACCAAACTTTATCGCGTACGATCTTGTCTTTATTTCGGACCCACTCAAAATACAATGCTGACCTATTAGCCACAAGGACTCTTCCATATCCGAAGTCATTCTCTCTGAAGCGAGACCATGAGAAATCCCAGAAACCCTCCGTATCTAACGCATACCCGGCCGAGCCCACAACCACGTGAGTAGTCCCCAGTCCTTCTTCTTCTTGACAGATCTGCTCGTAAACTGCGCATGTTCTCTCGTAGCTGTGATAATGTCCCCAAAAGGCAAGGTCCACTTGATATTTGTGAAGAAGGTTTTCAAGATAATACTGCATGCCAAGTGACACTATGTAGTCGTCTAATAAGGCAAAGGATAGATGTGAGAGGCATTATTGAAAAGAAATTTATCTCCTTGTGGCCCAATTCCATCTGTCAATCCTTTTCGAAAATCTTGGTAAAAATATCTTTGTGGATGTGTACCAGTGCTATTATATCCATTTTAATTTCTTACCTACTACTTTTTGGCTTGTATACATCGGTCGATGTCCTCCTAACACAATCCAAGGTGTTTTATTCCGATCAACTTTCTTCAAGTCATTTTCCAGCCAAGTGTACTGCCTTGATCCGGGTCTGATATCATGTTCAGAGCTCATCATAATAAAATGAACGCTTCCATAATCATAACTGTACCTGTAATATCAGAACAGTAGCGGTGACCAGGAGTTTAAGTCTCTCTATAATACCGAAAAAAAAAAACTAGAACACAGAGGCGCCGGACAAAAAGTGATTCAAACTCCAACCTAGTGTGGAGGAGAAACTCGTCTTTGGCTTTCGCATTAAGGTTTTGTTTTTTTGTTTCTATGATTTTCATTCGTTAAAAAAGGAAGGCAAAAGTTTTGGATGACGGAATGAATGGCTTACGTTGACCCTTTTGATCTGTGTTTTGGTAAATGGTTTTGTTTTTTACCCTTTTGGACGGGCTACCGTGCTAAAGTTGAGATTTCACGAGTCATGCACAACTAGTGCCCCAAGTTGTAGAGAGAGAAATAGCTTCGACACATAATGTCTGATAGGAGAGACAACAGATTTAACAGAAAGGAAACCTCAATACACGTACCACCATACTGCATTTCCGTTGTCAGGCATGTGAAATCTGTAGTACATAGGCACTCCACATTCTCCCCCAGAGTCATCGCCAAAGTTCCCCCACCAAGGGTGCCAGCCTTCTCCCGGAGCACCACTTGGGTCTTTAGAGCCACCTGAAAGATGGTCTTGCTCGTGATTCCCTATGCCCACCATATATGGCATTATAGTTGCATAAGGCTCAATAAGTTCGTGCCACTGGTCCCAGATGTAGGCCTGTTTGCAAAAAATACAGAAGGGCGATTTACAGTCAGTCTGATAGTCTTGACAAAAGCCATCAACTCCCAGGGGCGATTGACACGCAAATTCTCCCTACCGTGTCGATACATTTTCCTCCAGACAGGTGAGGAGAACACACAACCTAATCGTGTTATGTTATATAACGCCAAATTCTTTTGTCTAATTAACAATAAAATGTATGAAAGTCAGAGAGGAGAATTAATTGTTGAATCTTAAAAATTAAGGGGTTGAAGGAGCGGTTTGTTACGGTTTGTTCGGTAAAAATTTCGTCGAAATTTATCAAGGCAATCGTTTGAAATCCATGTAAATCTTCTTCATCTCTAACCGTCCTCGTCACAGTTTGGTTTAGTCTTTTCCCTTTGCTGTGAGTTTACCATAAAAAACTTTTTGTCTCCAAAAATTGCTCAAAATTTATTATTTTCGGAGGAACAAAAGCCTGAAATTTAGCTCCGTTTTTTCGAAGATGATACCCGCATCTCCCTATTTATCAGTCGGATTATCATTATGTTGGATAAATCTACAATTTTCGAACGTTACTTTTCCCCATCCTTATAGACCTGAATAATACCATATTTATGAAGTCTATTTTTGAGCAGAACAATATGCATATTATCATACAGTTGATTTTCATTATCAGCTTCTTCAACTTTGTAAAATATTTTTTATCCTGTCGTGTAACGGAGAAGAAAATGACCGGTATGATACTTTTTAGTAGTACTTTTGATATATGTGACCTGACTCGGCCTATCGCTAGATACCTCCAAGAAAACCTTCATGCTGCCGGCTGCCATCACTAAACTAAACAAGACAACAAAGGGGTACCCTCGTTTTCTCTCGGCAAAAACTGAGAGTATAGCGTAAGGCCTAAGAAAGTTTTCAAGAAAAATTTGCAGGAAATATTAAAAGCCACTTACGTATCCTCTAGCATATGAGATGTCACCAACGTGAAATACAAGTGAGCTGCCATTCTTGGCCTCCTCTACCAAGTACTTTGCTGTATCATGCGAACCAGGGAGGGGTGTGTTCCCCATGTCTCCATAAACTACAAACTTAAAGGAAGTGTCAGGATCTGTGACGGGAGCCGAGCGAAACTGGCGCACATCGCTCATCATCTAAACAAGAAAAGGAAAACTTGAATGTAGGAACCCAGTACAAGAAACTGGCCATCTTTTTTCGCGAATAACCTTTCCGAGCTCCAAAATACTGACAAGATCAGGGTGGTATCGTCGCACAGGTATCCCTCCGGGATCCGGGAGGGATCTCAGACGGGATTCTTACGGTATCCCGCCGGGATCCCACGCAGAATGTTTACGGTACCCCGCTACGGTTCTCGTTAAAATTCCGATGGGAGACCGTCCGGAAGAAAAATCTGTCAGTACTTACGAAGAAACATGTGTTTCGTGTACAGTGTACTTGTTCTTACGGGATCACCAGGAGGGTAACGACAACGAGCATGGGCTCTCGAAAGCGAAATTCAATTAAAAAAAAAAAGAAATAGGGATTGAGATCGTGGCACGCTCTTTAAAATGTTGCATCTGCACCTCAAATCTGTCAAGACATACATCACCCACGCATGACACAAATTTCCCCTTAAAAACCCATGGCAGTGAATTTGCGATTTGATTGTGTTTCAATGGCAATAGGATTCCCTCTTTCAAATGCAAAGTGTAATTTGCAAACCCTAGCAGGCTTTTTAAATCAGAAACAGACCTTATATGATCCGTACGAATAAAAGTACTGGGTGGATGGAATCAGTCCTGTTATTAGAACATCGTGGATGAAACCAGGATTCGAAAAACCACTTAAAGAAGCTGGTGGTCCACACATGTCGGTTTTTTTGTATGTCTTGGAAGTACCTGTAGCTATTGAACCCAGATAAGAAGGGCGTGTTCCATAGTGTACGACTGGTGGATCATCTGAAGCAAGTACAAAGTCACAAAAACGTGAATTAGAAGAACCACGAGTACTGAAAATAAAGTTATCAATTCCGCCCTTCTCATTTATTTCATTGGTTTATTATTTGCCCCTTCGTAAACTATTTGATTTTTACACTTCCTCTTTCTTTGGTTCTTTCGTCTATTCGTTCTTTCATTCTTCAACCGAAACAGAAACATTATTATTTATATTTTCAACATTTTTTTCTTTACATTTTCTATGGTACTGACAAAGAGGATTTGATTGAAATCAGGAGCTTCTGAAATTGATGATCATTTCCTTTATTCTCATGCCCTTTATATATAATTCAAGGTGATGCTGTAAAGAGAATTAAAGGCCAGCCACTCCTAGGGGTTACAAGGTTAACATCTCAGGATATAGTTAGAGGCGAAGATATTTGTAAGTGAAATAGCTGAAGTCTAGACCTCTAATCGGAATGAGGGTGATCAATGAATGTGCACAACAGATTTACTGTTACAGGGACCGCGCAGAGGGAGGGGCTGGGGGGGCTTTAGCCCCTCCCCCCCACTTTTTTGCAAGAATAAAAATAAATTAAACAAAAAATAATTTAACAAAAAAATTTTCCTTCACGCATTCTTCTTTAGCCCCCCACTCGAAAACTTGCTGCGCGGTCCCTGTGTTACATAACTGATATTCTATACGTTCCACGAGATATTTTTAGATAAACCGATGTCTCTCTGTAGATCTAAAGAAGCGCCTGATTGCGTTCCACATCACACACACCATGCATTAACATGTGATTTCTCTAACTACAAGTTGGAAAATAGAAAGGATCGGCAAAAAGAAAAGACAATACTTTTTGCTATTTTCCAATTCGATTTTGCTGGGAAACCGAAGCAGAAGGTAATCCGTCATAGTGTTAGAGAGTCACGTTTAGGATCACGCCGCCGGAAATAGCAAGGCTCACCTGATAATCACAAGACGTTGACTATCAGGTGATCATCTTGCGTTTCGAAAAGATCTGTTTATTTCCTGAGTGGAATCGCCGATCTACTCGCAATCTTGTGACTTATCTTTCCCTGCTTTTCGTCTTTATCAACTGTTTGAGGCGAGAATACTGAATCAGAGTGCCATTCAGTGTTTTCTCTATTTGAAAAAAAAAAATAGTAAATACATGTATAAAGAACAAAAACTGATTACCTGTTCCTGATACCCACATAACTCTCATCTGCGTTGGATCGCCTGTAAGAGCTAGATGACCTTGCAGAGGAGCATAAATTCCTCCCTTGAACTTCAGCACATTGCTGGTGGCTATGTGAATATAACTCTTGTGGTAATAGCGGAATTCACAGCTGGTTCTCATATTGTACACAGTGACTTGCCACCAGCCGAATCCAGAGACATAACTTGGTGACTCCGTCACGTAAAAGTAGTCCAAATAATGATCGAATGGATCATCTTTGGGGCAGTAAAAGGCAACAAAGTCTGTTTCATTAGGCTGCTTTATTCCACTCCAGGAGACATTCACAGTAGCGCCGTTTTCAACCACGGATGGATTGACCTCTAGAGTAGTACCGGTGGAAAAATCACTCTGAATTGGATGCAAAAATTTCACTCGGGTTTGGGGATTCGCAGCGTCTACTAGAGAACCATCGTGATTGATCCGTTTAAAGTACGTGGGTACTTCGTGGTGGCCCTTAGCCTCTGCACCTGAAAATGCACATAGGAAAAAAACTACTGTTAATGTAATTAGCTCGCGATCGTTTATCCTACCGGCCATGTTGGAGTTAGAGTGGACGGTAGGGATAGGGGGCGGGGAAAGGAGGAGTACCGAGAAAGCAAAGTACCCCCTGATCAGTTGCGCGTCACTGCATTTCCAGAAATGAGCTGGTAACCATTGAAATTGAGTTAAATTAAAAACCGGAAGCGCTGTCTTCCGACAAAAACAAACACACTTAGAGCCGATGAGTGAAACGGCGAGGCAGTTTTTTTAAGCAAGAAAAGAAATGGCTTCGACAAAACCTCCTCCGCGGTCACAACTATGAGCTGATATTTGCTGTACTCTATATTTTCCAAATGACCCTTGATCGCCCCCTTGGTACAAATTTCTTTCTCTCTCCAGCCCTCCGCTGCCATTAAAATCAAAGACGGTGGCCATAATTTTCGTTAAGAAAATACTGAGCACACGCTCGCCAAAATTACGCCTGCTCTGCACTTTGCTGTGATGTAACAAGTGGTAGACTTTTTGTCAGTTAATTTTTAATCATCAATGACTTGGCTTTGTTTTACATCGCTTTGTGATTGATTAAACGAAAACTCACACCAACTTCTCGACTAACTAAATTTCGTTATTTCGATGAATTCAAACCACTGACCGTGACACACCATATTCATTTCAGCTTTACCTTTTTCATACTAGACCCGAAAATAGCAATTTATCAATGCCAATCGATCGAAAGCAAAATCTACAGCTGCAAAGTTAGTGCTGATTCCTCTTTTCAAGAACCAGTAAAGAAAAAAAAGATTCAAGCCATAACGAGATGACATGATTATATTTGGTTGCACAACAAAATTCTGGTCAGCGAATCGCAGCATAATTTCCTTTTATGATTTCCACTCTCCCCAGAGTTAATCAGTAATGTGATATAAATATTTTGTGAACATTTTCAGTGAATTTTATTTTCTAAAAAAGATTAATTATTCTCATCGTTATCAATACCGTTGTTACTTTCAAGGCTTTCAAGCAAAGGTATATGACAATATTATTTATGAAAACAACGAGCTGTAAAATTCTATGAAATAAATTCTTAATTCGTGACAAGTATGCTTGACCTCACCAACAATTAACAGTTTTATAATTTTCGATATCTCAATACTTCATTATCTCCACTTTTTCGATCTGGTTTCATCAACCAAACTTTATCACGGACAACCTTGTCTTTATTTCGGACCCATTCAAAATACAATGCTGACCTATTAGCCACAAGGACTCTTCCATATCCGTAGTCATTCTCTCGAAAACGTGACCATTTCACATCCCAATAGCCTTGTAAATTCAACCAAAACCCAGCAGACCCAACCACCACGTGTGTTGTGCCAATTCCATCCTCCTGACATTGATGCTTGTAAACTGCGCATGTTCTTTCGTAGCTGTGATAGTGTCCCCAGAAGGCAAGGTCCACTTGATATTCGTGGAAGAGGTTTTCCAAATAATACTGCAAGCCTCTTGACACAATGTAGTCCCCTAGGAGAAAGGATGGTTATAAGTCAATGGAAAGCCGAACACTAATCTCGCGAAAGAAAACTCGGCGGAGCTAGAGCTTCCATGAGTCTGATGGTAGAACATTCTTCAGGTGGTACAAAGCGGAGGATCATACGTTTGATTCCTCAAAGAAACCTCTGACCTCTACACGAATGTATTAATATCATCCTTTCTTATTCATTGGACACCCTCAGGAATGGCAAGGTCGTTATCAAAATTTGGCGTCTATCTTATGAAAGTGACAGATTTTGAAAAGGGTTATAGTACTGCTTTTTCCAATTCGGACCAAAGTTCATGTTCAGTGAATGAGCGTGTTTCCTAAATATCTGAGAGGTGTCTTAGATGCGTGGTATGTGCTGAATTAGCATTGGCATCTCGGGATTCTGGCAAAAAAATTTTTTAAAATACATCATAAGTGCTTACTCAGCACTTTCTGACTTGTATACATTGGTCGATGTCCTCCCAGCACAATCCAAGGTGTTATATTGCGATCAACTTTCTTCAAGTCATTTTCCAGCCAAGTGTACTGCCTTGATCCGGGTCTGATATCATGTTCGGTGCTCATCATAATGAAATGAACGCTTCCATATTCATAGCTGTACCTGTAATATCAAAACAGTAGCGGTGACCAGGACGAATCGTAATGATCAGGATCGTAAATCTCCCTATCATACAGAGAGTGCAAGTCTTGTGGAAGAATTTGACCCTTCCAACTGCAATGGCTGATGGTCAATATAATTGAACGCGAAGGGAATCAGTAAATGATGGAAAACCTTTCAAGAAAGTTTCAAGAAGATAGCTGCCGGCGGTTAAGTTAAATATGATTTACTGCAATAAACAAGTTGCTATTTGATGTGTGCAAGGGAAGAGATGATCATCCTCATCATCATCATCATCATCATGGTTATTCATCTCGTCCTTAGTGTAAAGGTGCGCGGCGATGTGCGCCCGTACTTTAAACTCTGAGAAAATAACAACATCTTCGAATGCTCCCAACCTGAAGGATATGTACATGGTTTGGAACAACTTCGACTGACAAGAGAAGACATCAACAATGCGTGGTAATTATGATAGAAGTGGTAAAATGTAAGACTGACGACATACCACCAAAGTCCATTTCCATTGTCAGGCATATGAAATCTGTAGAACATAGGCACTCCACACTCTCCCCCTGAGTCATCCAAATAGTTTCCCCACCAAGGGTGCCAGCCATCACCCGGGGCACCACTAGGGTCCTTGGAACCTCCAAAGATATGGTCTTGTTCGTGATTTCCCACGCCCACCATGTATGGCATCAATGTAGCATAAGGCTCGATGAGATCGTGCCATAGTTCCCAGATATAGGCCTGATACACAAAGACAGGAAATTTGAAAGTTACATGGTTCTATAGGAGCTACGTCATAGTCTACTACGTCTTGAAAAATGAAACTAAAATATTTCTGGATTCAATCCATGCTGATCACCACCATCCCACGCCATCTTTTCTATTTTTTTTTCTGGTTTATTCTCACTTCCTCAGTCATTGTCCATCCCGGCAAACTGTTGGTAAAGATAACCCTCTCTTCAAATGTTCTTTTCTATGATGCTAAAAATGGTCTATATATCGTGACGTAGGTATGTACAGAAACCTACGTTGCATGAGACATCATGGCACCCGTTGTTTGATGCTCTCAGTTTATTTATCTTAGGCCTTCTATATCTTCCTTCCGTGTCCGCACAAACATGTAGTATCGATAATACTACAAGTGAGTGCAGCCGCATGGAATTAGGGGTAAAAAAACATATTGTCGGTGTACATGTCGCGTTTATACATACGTGTTTTGATGCAGTTTGATCGAAGAACCTGCAATCGGCAACAAAATTGTTGACGCATTGACCTTTTCAACCCCCCTGTTCCTTCAATTTTATCTCTTTGGTCTTGTTAAGTTAACCTATCCGCCCCCTTTATCCCAAAACAACGCTGTATTGTGATTCCATGAACTTTTAGCTACATAAAGGCAACATTGAATGGAGGAGAGAGAGAGGGGGGGGAGGTCTTGTCAATGATTTAGAGTGTGTTAGAAACAGGAGTGTTATTCTACGCATAAATAGGACTGTACAAACATGATGTGTCAACTAATTTTAGCGCTGATTGTGGGCCCCCCTACTGTTCGATGAACAGATAACTAGACAAGTTGTTTGTTGACATGTTTTCAGTTGCATAACGGCGGACTAATTCTGCTTCAAAATTCGGATGCTTACGCTTTTTTAAATTTACTTACAATTCCAACAGCGTATGAAATGTCACCAATGTGGAAAACAAGTGAGCTTCCGTTCTTGGCTTCCTCAACCATGTACTTAGCTGTATCGTGCGCGCCAGGGATGGCTGTGATCCCCATGTCTCCATAAACTACAAATTTAAAGGACGCATCTGGATCTGTGACGGGAGCTGAACGAAAGTGGCGCACAGGGCTCATTATCTGCACAAGGAGATAAAACCATGGAGAAATCGTAGGAAATAAGGTGAAAACTCTTTCACACAAATCTTCCCTCAAGTTCATTTCGTGGGATCTTTTCCCCGTGTCGTTTGTCACAACGTCTCCCTGTATCAGAATTAATTAAGACAAGCGGAGGCGTGGCTAATGGGGCCTATGGTGCATAGGACCCCCTCTCGGTCAAAGTTATGATAAGTAATTATAAGTGCAAACACTTCAGAAATCCCTCGGGGTCGGAGCTCGTGTATTTCGAGGGCTTCCAGAGAAGGGAAGGAATTGCCGCCTACATTTCACGCATATCATAAAAGCATTATGCTTCTCTACGATTGAAAATGTACGATGTAAAAACCTGAAACGTTATCTAGTCAAAATGAATGACAGTACAAGTACTACAATAGTGTCCTTTATGCGGGTGGAGGAGGAAGGCAAGGGGCCTATTTAGAAACTTGAAGTTCGAGGAAGGTGTGTATTAGATGTGAGAAGTAGCTGACAAAGAGGGAGAGAGGCGTATGAGGGCGTTGATGGTGTAATGGAAAATCCCCAGCTATGATGCTCGAAAAATACCAGTAAGACCAGTAAGACGTTAGTGTTGGAACACCTAACTGCAAAATCTCACATCCTCGTACTGAGAAACGCATGAACTCGTTGAGTATGATTATGAAAAATCAGTTATGTACCGTAGAATTACAAAAAAGTTCAGGGCATGCAGAAAAATCCAAGAACCACAAACTCTTTACCGTTCCTGTTTGCGGTTTACTTCTCTGTTCCCCGATTGGCTTTCTCATCGGAAAAAATTTCACGAGAGTCTCTAGGGTTCATTTTTTTTCTGAGTTTCTCTTTAAAGTTACCAACAAACCTCCGATGATCCGTACGAATAGAAATACTGTATAGAGGGAGTCAATCCTGTCAAGAGAACATCATGAATGTAGCCAGGATTTCTAAAACATATCCACAACGACGCCGGTGGGCCACACATATCGCTCCTTTGGTATGTCTTTGAGGTGCCTGTGGCCCTGAACTTCAGCAGAGAGGGATCTTTTCCATAGTATACAACCGGAGTTTCATCTGAAAAAAAACCATCTCAGTATTACGAAGACGCAAATGATGAGATTTAAATGAGAGATGCACGACCATAGTAAAATTTTCCTAGGAAGATGTACAGCGGTGGTTTGCTTACGACGCTGCCACATTCTCGTCATCCTTCAACAATTGCTAAAGAAATTTATCAAGATAGAGTGAAGAACAATGCAATAACTTTTCTCTATCAGGATAACCAATAATTTTTTCCCTAAATTTGACAGTCTCAGTAGCTGTCAGCCATCCTAAGGTACAAAGTAAGGTTATCAAAGAAATCAAGGGCGCAGAGTCACGACATTCAAGCGCACACAATCGTTATGTTAAGGTCCCCTCCACCTCTAACTGTGAATGAGAATCACTCGTGTGATCGATCGCGTCCATTTGGGAGATATGAACGTAAATGCTTACTGCACATCAGGTGAGGTCACGTGACACGACTAATCATTACGAGTCCATTGATTAACATATCTTATAACATAGCGCGCGTGCTTGCCCTATATAAGTCCTATTTAGCCGCTATGAACAAAATCTTTATTTACACACGCCCGTGCGTAAATAAGATGACGTGGGCATTTCTTTTACCTGGCTTCAGAGTTTCTGCTGCAGCCATAACTGTTCGTCAAAATAACAGCGTGGTGGTTGCCCAGGAGAAAACTGCAAGTTTCCTGCAGTCTGTTTTCTCCAATTGCACCGTGCACGGCAGCGTAAACATTATTTTAACCAATCAAAACAGTTTAAACTCTTGATAACTTCGGGTCTTTGACTTTTAAAACATTTTTTGGTGACACTTGAGTTCATTTGGCTTTGATTTTCTCTATTTTCCCCGTAAATTTTGAGCTTTTCATTTACAGTTACAGGTTAACTGGATCAAGATGTCCTTGCTCAAACCAAAGTATAAAAATGTGGCGTGTTTTTGACCAGCCAATAGGGACGTTTGTTTACTTTTTTTTGTGCGTTGTGAGAATTTTGCACTCTATCACAATAAAAGGCTTTTTCGCGCAGATCCTTGTCGCTCTGTTATAAAAGAATTTGCTCATGCTTTTAGCTGTGCTTTTATCAAGTTATGGATGCACTTAGAAAGTTTGGAGAGGACTCAAAAAGCTAGAGTTGCTTTCGGCTGTGCCTCGAGCTACTCTTTCACATTTTTCGTGCTCTCCAAACCGCGTACATCCATAACTCGATATACGCTCGCTAACCATGAACAAATTCTTAATTTCAGCACCTCTTATGATCATAACCTTCAATGCCCAGCCCCTTTTTCGTGCCGATCACTTGCACAGTCATCGTTGCAAGTTCAAGAAGTAGTAAGCGTTCGGCGAAAAGTAGGATCGGAAGTGAAAGTTTATCAACAGCTAAGCACTTCACTAAATAAACGGCGCAACAATGATTTTACCTGTTCCCGAAACCCACATAACTCTCATCTGTGTTGGATCGCCTGTAAGGGCCAGATGACCTTGCAAAGGAGCATTTTTTCCTCCCTTAAATTCGAGCACATTACTGGTGGCTACTTGAATTTGTTTCTCCTGATAATAACGGAATTCGCAGCTGGTTCTCATATTGTGCACAGTGACCTGCCTCCAGCCATATCCAAAAACATAACTTGGTGAGTCTGTCACGTAAAACAAGTCCAAATAATGATCAGGATGATCCTCTTCAGGGCAATAAAACGCGATAATATCCGGGCTGTTAGGCATCTGTATTCCACTCCAAGAAACATTCACAGTGGCACTGTTTTCCACCAAAGAGGGATTGACCTCCAGAATCGCACCGGTGGAAAAATCTCTCCGAGTTGGATTCGCAAACTCTACACGAATTTTGAGATTGCCGGCGTCTACCAGTGAGCCATCCGGATTTATGCGTTTAAAGTAAGTGGGAACCGCGTGGTTTTTCTTTGTCTCTGTCGCTGAAAATAGGCCAAGAAGAAAATATGCTAACAGATGAGCCCACCAAGCTGCCATGTTAAAATTTCTGGTTGTTGCAGCGCCGGAGCTTATATCATCACTGTTGCGTAACGAGGAAGAAAGGGTCACTGCCTGAAAAGGATGCGTGATGTGTCTGTGATGGCGTGATGTGCAAGTGATTGTGTGATCTTCATAGTGTTGAAGACCGTATTCGAAGCGGGGGTGGGTGGGGGCGTTACCGGTAGTGTGTTGTAACGGTATTTTCATATTCTTTTCCTGAAGTTTTGCGGCGTTACTTTTTTAATATTTTGACCCAAAAATGAACACTGAAAAAGAACTTATTGATGACTTTGGTTACCTTTTAAAATAAGGTAGGCGAGAATGTTCATTAGTACGGTACTTTTTGCAGGGTTTCATCGGTTCTAATTGTGTAGATGGGGTTAAAATGTCGTCAATTTGCGCTTGATGTAGTTATTAACCCAAAAGCTAACCGGGCTGACAATTTCACCTCCCCTGCCCCCCCTTCCGGTATCTACCACTTGGCTGCCAATTTTACATTGGCTCGCGTAAAAATGCCTGTTACACCGCAAAATGTAGTAATAACTTTTCGACGCAAAATGTAATAGATCTCGAATGACATGTATCGTCATAACTCTGTTGTCTAACCCATCGCAGATCATGCAAGTGTAAGTTCGGGCCCTCTTCGTTTGAAAATTTATTACATTTTACGTAATTGTATAATGTAATGGAAAACTTATTTCATAGCGAGTGTTATCAGGGCCCGCGCAGCAAATTTTTGAGTAGGGGGTGCTAAAGACGCACGCGTAAGCTTTAGCCAACAAGGCATGGGTCTGAGGCATGCTCAGCTAGACAAGTTTTTTTACCAAAAAAAAGGGGGGGGTGTAAGCCCCCCCAGCCCCTCCCTCTGCTTGGTCCCTGGTTACTCCAGCGATTATTATTAAACAGAAGCCTAAAGATCATTATTCAAGCAGAGACAGGCCAATGTTGTACATATCTTATGGTTATCAAAGATTTCATAACTAACCAGAGCTCAGCAGTATTGGCCGCCCTCAATAAAATACCTGTAAGCACATGCACATTGTCTTATTATGATCAGGAGCCTGTTATTTTTTAATACGGCCTGATCCCTGACTCTGTGAGAAACACTGTTGATCTCGATCTCAAAGTTTATGAACTCATTAATTCTGGAAAACAATTTCTAGAAAACACGAAATTAATAAAAATTGTCTTTCTAAATCGATTTTTTGTAATTCGCACATTTCGTCGTCAACAAGACAAACGTTACCTCGCATGAAAGAAGCCGCATGAGCACGTTTTGTGCCTCTCGAGTAACGCACGATAATTGTCCGATCCTTCCGCGTGGAAAATAGCACTAGGCTATTGGCAACCTTGAATCGAGCTCCTGGTTGCAGGGAGGAGACACACGGCGCGCGCATCAAGAACGGAGGGCACAGGCACCGACTAACAACACTAAGAGACAACCTTAAATGAAAAAATCAATCGAAAAAAATTTAATAACATTCACTCAACTGCGTCACATATCAAAGGGTTAGTATCTTACTCACTTCTACGAGAGAGAGTTATACTGTACTGGTAACAAACGTTATTTTTCGTGTTCAGTCCTCGTAACCTCAACTAGCTGGGGCCGTCTGAGGAACAACCTCTCGCTTACAATGTCGGTAACTTCGAATGTCTCTGATAACCAACCTCTGTGTGTTCTGGATATTGCATCAGATAAATCAGTTTACTCTGGGTTATGATTATTCCACTTATGCTCGAAATTTGGCCCTCTGTCTTATAGTAGATTATCAGTTGCTAATTCAGGAGAAATCTCGCCTTTCTCCATTAATCAATCCACAAAAGACAGCATTACCGGTAAACATATTTAAGTCTATACAGTGCTATTAAAGTGAAAATAAGATTATGATAATTAAGTTTTAAAAACTCATTTTTAAGTCTGCATTGTCTATTTTATACCAAACGAGGGTTAGCACACATAAAAAATGATTATCACTTCGTCAACCACACTTGATCTTTGACCTTTCCGCTTGTATTCTGAACCCATTCCCACAGCAGCGCAGACCGATTAGCTTGAGTCAGCCGGCCATATCCATAGTCCCTTTCGTGATACAGCGACCAGCTCGCAGGAAAATAATCTTCTGTATCCAACTCTTTCCCTGCTGTCCCCACGACGATGTGCACAGGTGCTCCTGGGGTACACTGACGCTGGTAGACAGGACATGTGCGCTCATAGCTGTGATAATGAGCCCAGAAGGCCAGATCAACTTTGTACTTATACAACAGAGAATCTAATGCGTGCTGCATGCCAAGGGAGACGATGTAATCCACTGCAAAGGTAAAACAAAGACAAAGTGGAAAACAATGGTTAAAATTTTAAAATTATATTGAATATAATGACGATAAAAACAATAATCATATTGATGATGTTATTTACAAATCACGCAGATTTGTTAATAAGCCTGATAAGAGCCTCTGTTTATTAGCCGATGAAAACCGTTGTTGAAACAAAATTATTCTTAATTATCCCTGACTCAGCACCTACTCTTGAAAGTGAGTATCTCAAGTAAATTTGTAAGGTTTCCTTCTGTGTGTGAGTTGTGGTGGCCTCACAATTAATGTCCTGGACTCCAGGACAAGAGGTGTGGATGTTGGTGCTAGTTAAAGTAAGTGTGTTGAGTTCTTTCATGGCTCTATCTTTACCCAGAGTTCGATTCTGCACTGGCTAACTAACTGTGTTGAGTTCATTGCCAAGAGCAGAATTAACCACGAATGGCTCTCTCTCCACTCAGAATGGATTTTGCACTGGCTGAGTAACTGTGTTAAGTTCTTTACAGAGAAAAGTTATTATACGTCCAGAGTAGGATTTTGCACTGGTTAACTTACTGTGTTGAGTTATTTAAAGAGGAAAGTTGTTATCACTATGGCTTTTTCTCCACCCACAGTGGATTTTGCACTTGTTAAGTAACTGTGTTGAGTTCTTTAACAAAAAGATTCATAATCAATATGGCTTTCTCTTCACCCAGAGCTGGAATTTAGACTAGCCGAGTAACTGTGTTGAGTTCTTTACCAGGAAAATTTGCAATTACTATAGTTCTCTCTCCACTTGCATTTGTTAAGTTACTGTTTTGAGTTCTTTGCCAAGCCAGATTAGTATCTCCATGGCTCTCTCTCCGTTCAGGAGTATAAATAAATACCAGTAAACTGTATCTCTATCACAAGAATGAAATGCTATTCTAACAACTTTCATCATTCAGAGAATGGATAGGATGTCTCTCTTACTTTGTTATTGGGCTTGATACTTAATTCTATTTGTCCCACTTACCTTCCTCCTTCTGACTTGAGTACATAGCTCTGTGGCCTACAATTGCTACCCAAGGGGTGAGAGAGCGGTTGACATTCTTTAAGTCTTGTTCGATCCATTTGTACTGACGAGATCCTTGTGTAAAGTTGTGTTCTGTGCTCATCATCGTGAAGTGGATACTGCCATAATCAAAGCTGTACCTGTCAAAAGAAAGAAAAAAAATTAACGTTTTCAAAAAGAGGTGTAATCTACATCAATCATCCGATACAATATCTTTTTTTGATGTAAAAATAATTTCTGATGAGAAAAGCATAACAAAAAAAAAATGAAAATGGCAAATTGCTTTAAGACTTCTGTGACTGTTCATTACAGGCATTATTTGTACACATGCAGAAAGTTGGTTAAAACTATACATGACAAAAAAAATTATGCACTTCTAATTGGCTTGAAAGGTGTACATTTTTTAAGTAAAATGAGTGCAAAGTCATGACACAAGTGTAAAGTACAAATAACATGCACTGTCAAAATTTTGTCTGTCCTGACTTCTGCGATGCTTTTTTCATGAAAATTATAAATAAGTTATGACACAATTTCTCATGCAATTTGGTGTGAATAAGCACTTGTAAATTTTTTGAAGACTTCAAATTGCACTTGCCCTACAGGCTCATGCAATTTTTCTGCTTTTGAAAAAATTAATTCATGCTCAGTCACCAAAACCAAAATCCACTTGAAATCATGTTATTACCTATAACAATACCATCTTGTGAGTTGTCATTTTTTTTCTGTTAAAAGCAAGAGTTTCAATAATTCAAAATCCTTTTCATGACCCCAACATGAAAGTCTGGATTAATCACCATACATGATCTACACTTGACATAAAAACTCCTTTCTGTGTTCAATGAAGAGTTACAGGAGGGAAACAACAAAAACTTTGAGTTTGTGAGAGAGGGAATAAGTTTGTCATATCTGGACTTACCACCACACTGCATTTCCATTGTCAGGCATGTGGAAACGGTAATACATTGGAACACCACATTCACCAAATGAATCATGGCCCCATCCCCCTGACCACCAAGGATGAAAGCCTTCTCCAGGAGCTCCACTGGGGTCCTTGGATCCTCCCTTCACGTGATCCTGCTCATGGTTCCCAATACCCACCATATATGGCAGTATGGTGGCATAGGGCTCAATAATTGCATGCCACTGTTCCCAAATGTAGGCCTGTGATGAATATAAAATGTTTATTTCATGTGGGAATGGTCTTACAGAAACTACATGTAGAAGAAACCTGTAAAATTCATTTCTTTTAGGAACTGTTGTGCAAAGTGCGAAGATTATAAGAAAGAGACTTTTTGGAGGCACAATAGCAGCATAAGGGAATACTTGAAAAAAAGCTTGATTCAACTGAAAGAGGATTATGTGCAAGTATCCTACATTAGCACTACTTGGGTTTTTAAAATAAAAGCGGCTTCGAAGGCTTGTGATTAGCGTCTTGATGTACAACTAAAGATTTGTTATGGCTTGACCAAAAACTTAAGACTAAACTTAAAGCAAAAGCAATAAAACTTGTTTCACTTACATGCCCTCGAGCATAAGATATATCACCATTGTGAATTACAAAAGCTGCAGTTCCATTGTTAGCCTCCTCAGTTGCATAATCTGCTGTCTTGTATGCACGAGGTATTGGGGATACTCCCATGTCTCCATAAACCAGGGCAGTAAACCTATTTGCAGAGCCAACAGGAGGAGCTGTATAGAAATGCTGAATGGGACTCATCATCTAAATATTAAACATTCAAATATTTTAAGATCATAAATATTGGTACTTCTGATAAAAGTTGAGAGCACTGTAATTGGCCAGTCCTAAGATACTTGGCATACCTATCTTTACCAGTCACCTGGACAAAAGTTATTTCTAAATCCATTACCCAGGCATATAGCATCATATCCAAGGTTATTTCCCAAAAGCATCATATCCATTATGATAGTATCTACCCAAAGTCTACCCAAAACAGTTTAAGATTACCAATTCTGTGAATTTGGGAATTTACTGTTGGTGAAATAAAAAATATTTACCAGTAGAAATCAGTTGTGTTGGGTGATCTACTATCAATATTGCAAGAAAACAAACTGTTCTGATAGTTCACAAGTTAACATATACATACACACAAGTTAAAGATTCACAAGACTTGCACAGTTATTTGGATGTCATTTCAATGCTTAGCTTCAACTGATCTTCAGAAAACCATAAGTTCACCTAAAAAGCTGGAAGTTTGGACGGCATTAGACATCAGATAATTCTCTGACCTGTATACCAAATTCTTCAACTGCCTTTTGATGACCCCTTTTATTCAAAAGTAGAAAACAATCTAATGTTACAGTATCTTACATTATTCACCTGCTTCTTGATTTTCAAACAAAAACCCTTGAAAGACCACATGTATACAAAACAATTCAGTTCTGCAAAAAATACCTTCTTTGAACCATAAGAGTAGTAATATCTTGTTCCTGGTGTGAGGTTAGTCAGCAGAACATCATGAATATAGCCAGGATCAACAAAGTTATTGACATCATTGGCAGGTGCATTGCACATGTCAGCAGCAGTGTAGGTTTTACTGATATTCCCCATGATCACTTCAGACATAGCTGATGGGTCAGTCCCGTATTTTACAAAAGAAGTTTCCACTACAAATTAAAGCAGTGAATTTATCATCAGAGAAGAAAGAAAAAATCTATTTATCAAAAGGAAAGCTCGGCAACTGTTGATTTTGTTTGTTTGAATTGTTGTATTTACAACAGACAATTCTGCTAAAAATTAAAGCAATGAAATCACCATATGAGGGGAAGAGAAATTCTAGAGTCTAACTGTTGATTTGGTTTAATTGAAAATCGCAATTAGAAAAATAACTGGAAATTATCATTCTATATATCAACGGTGTCATTAAGAACTAATAACAATTTTTGGTGGAGCATGAAAGTCTTGCTTGAAATTGTCAAAAACAGAACTTCTCTATGTGGCATAGCCTAAAAAGTTTATATATTATAGTCCAGGATCATCCTATTGCAGTTTACCCCTCCTCTGAAAATTTCAAAAGGGTTCTGTATAGCTTGCTGGTCAAAAGATACCGAGTGTCTAGCCCACAAAAACAAAATAATGATTGATGGAAAAACCAAGTTACATTGAATTCTTTAATTTGTGCCGTAGGAAAAAGTGGCAAGTCTAATGCAGAATGCAAGGCACAGACAACATGGTACGCTGAGCAACTCCAGCCAAAGCATGCTTTCTCTGCTCCCTCTATTCTGAAACTATGCACAAATTACAGAACTTACTGAAGCCAGACACCCACATAACTCTCATTTCTGTAGGGTTGCCTGTGAGTGCTAGATGGCCCTGTAATGGCATCTCTGCTCCTCCTTCGAAAGTCACAATATTGCTTTCCACCGCAAGCATCGAGTAATTACCAATCCTGAAGTATCTGAATACACAGTCCTTCCTTACGTTCCAAAGCCGAACTGCAAACTCGCCATAACCTTTGGGGTAAGTCGCTATAGTACTGACATTGACATAGTCTAAATATCGTTCAGGTTCGGCATCTGGTGGACAATATAGAACAACGACATCTTCTTTATTTGGAAAAGTAACTCCATGCCACATGACGTTCACCTCCGCGCCATTTTTTATCTCTGATGAAGGTGACACTTTCAAAACAGCACCAGAATCTTGAGTTGTAATCGGTTTCAGTGGAAAAGAGAACCTGAGCTTATTTGCCGGGTTTCGAGCGTCGACGATGGTTCCATTTGGATGCAGTTTGCCGAAATAAGTTGGAACAGGATGGTCGTGTTTACAGTCTATGCCAGTAGCCCAAAAGACAGATAACCAAACCGCTACATTAGAAACCAAAACAGTAGCCACCATTTTGAAATGTGATGTAACGGGTCACATTGCATTTCCTTTGTGAAGAGCCTCACCGTGGGGTGGGCAATCACAAGTGAAAGGTAAAGCCGATAACACGTACCCCTCTGTTAGATTAAGGCATAAAAAGCCAAACATTTGTTTAAAGTATTTTCAGGGTATCAGAAAAATCGTGCGAAATTTTAGGAAAACGAAGGAGCAAGTGAGATTTTTACGGGCTTTTAGATGTTGATGAGGCGAATTGATTTAATAGTTTCTTTGCCATTGTCTAGAGATCGGACAAAAGCATAATTTTAAATCTGTTTTCATAGCTTTGACTGCAATTAATCCAACCTTAAAGCGATACTTCCATTTTCTAATCTCCAAATCTACACCAGTCAGGTTAGTTAGTAGCCTCCTGCGCAGAAGTTGTTAGGCACGTCACGTCACGCAATCATTCCTCCCCACAAACGTTAGTAGGGAGGAATGATTGCGTGACGTAACAAGCCTGACAACGTCTGCCAAAGAGGCTAAACAGACGAAAGACGCACGTTTAAAAAGCTACCTAGAGTGTTGGGACTTTAATAGGGTTTCATAGAGTCGTTTTGAGGGGAAAAATTGGAGTTTTAAGATATTTTTTTAACGATGTTTTTGTTTGTTTGTCATTGCTTTTTGACTCTTCCGACAAAGTCAAAGGATCACTTCAAACTGCAATGACGCTGTTATTCACTCTTTTGGAAATAGAATTATCAAACACTTTCCGAGTTATCATAAACATGCAGAAAAGTAGACATAGTGAACATCTGTTAAAAAAAAATATGGACTCTAGATATCTTAATAAATTTATTTTCATTTACATTTCAAAAGAATTAAAAGATAAAATATAAAAGGAAGATGTGTTCCAAAATAGAGGAAGGAAGGTTTAATACGTTCTCTAGAAGGGTGGAAAAGAGTGCACTAAATTTCTGTAAAAAGATGCAAAGTTGATAAAGATTCTAATATTAAAATCTGGGGTTGTTGTAATCTAAGACAAAAATCTATTTAAATAGGAAAATAAAAACCAATGATGATTGTTTCCTCACAGAAACTAAAACCCCCTCTCTCCCTCCCTTCTAGGCTGTTCGCAGATGATAACTTTATCTCACTACTAAGGGGGTGAGGGTTAGGGGATAATGTCCTCAAGAGATGCACATCCTGAGACAACAAGAGAAAAAGAGCAGTTAATGACTTCAAGTAAACTAATATTAATGCCTTGATGAAAGAAATGTGCAAGGATTACCTTGAAAGTTGTCATTTTGTCCATCGATAATACCTTTGATACCATGCGGTATACACTATCCCACTGAAAAAGACCCTCATGCTTAAGAAACAACAGGAGCCCATCATAAGTAATGGGCTCCTGGAAACAAGTACTATCCAGGTACTGGTGTTATCTGATGTTTCAACTTCATCCTCCTCTAAAATTGTCCAGTATCTGAGTTTTCTCAACAATGATGGTGTCAGTAACACACACATGTAAAATCTGCTCTATTTTTTTAATGTCCCAATTGTAGAGCAGAACAGGTCACTGCCTGAAAAGGGTGCGCAATGTGTCTGTAATTGTAAGATGTGGAGTACTGAGGATGAACGAGGTGGTGCAAATAATATTTTGTATGGGTTGTTTCCCCCCTGAATTCTACAGCATTATTTTTTTCATATTTTGACCAAAAAAATGAACACTAAAAAAGAACATATGTCTGACTTCAATGAATGCCATAAATTAAAGTAGGTGAGGATGTCCATCACTGCAGGTCTTTTCCCAGGGTTTTACCAGTCATAAGCATGTAAAAGGGTTAAAATGTCTTCAATTTCTTCATACAGATACTAGCCCAAAAGCCATTCTGGGCTGACAATTTCACTGATCCACAAAAGGCAGCATTAACCAAATTAAAATCCATACGGTGCTTTTAAAGTGCAAATTTTTCTAATGAAATGTAATGAAAAATTAGCCGTAAGAACACAGTTTAAAGTCTGCCCTATTCACAAATTGTCTATTTTAAATAAACGAGGGGTAACACAATCAGAGTGATCATCACTTCGTCAACCACACTTGATCTTTGACCTTTCCACTTGTATTCTCAACCCATTCCCACAGAAGTGCAGAGCGATTTGCCTGAGTCAGCCGGCCATATCCATAGTCATTTTCTTGATACAGTGACCAGCTCACTGGAAAATAATCCTCTAAATCCAATTCTTTCCCTGCTGTCCCTACAACAATGTGCACAGGTGCTCCTGGGGTGCATTGACGCTGGTAGACAGGACATGTGCGCTCATAGCTGTGATAATGAGCCCAGAAGGCCAGATCAACTTTGTACTTATACAACAGAGATTCAAATGCATGCTGCATGCCCAGGGAGATGATGTAATCCCCTGCAAATGTTAAACGAAAAAAAAGTATGAAACAGGGGGTATAATTTTCTAATGATAATGAAGATAGTGCAGCCTATACGTGGATGCGGCTTATCTGCAGGTAAATCTGGCATTTGTTAATATGCCTATTAAGAACCTTTTGAAAATTGTGGTTGAAATAATAATTATTCTTAAGCATCCTTCACTCTGAACCTACTCAACCTTGAGCCAAAATGTTAACCACATGACGATGGTAACAAAAACAAACTGGCATCCTCACTACAAAGGACTAATATCCCTATCAGAGGAATGGAATGCTTGTCCAATAACTTAAATTGTTCAGGCAATGGATAGAATGCACCTCTTGCTTAGTTATTGGACTTGATACTTATTTTGATTTGTCCTACTTACCCTCCAACTTCTGACTTGTGTACATTGCTCTGTGTCCTGCAATCACTACCCAAGGGGTAAGAGAGCGGTTGACATTCTTTAAGTCTTGTTCCATCCATTCATACTGACGAGATCCTTGTGTAAAGTTGTGTTCTGTGCTCATCATCATGAAGTGGATACTGCCATAATCAAAGCTGTACCTGTCAAAACAAACAAACAAAATTACACATTTCCAAAGAAACAAAATCTATTCAATCCTCCAATAGGATATCCTTCCTTGATGTTAAAATAATTTCTGATAAGGTTAACAAGAAAACATGAAAATGGCAAAAAAACTTAAGAATACATATCTTCTGTGATTATCCATTACAGGCATTCCTTGCTCACATGCAGATAGTTGGTAAATACCATAATAATAATCTTTATTGAGATAACTTTTAAACAAACATGGTTTTTAAAAAAGAAGGATCTCATACCACTGAAAATAAAATAAAGCGAGTCGTCAGTTTATTTTTTTTTCTGTTTTACAAAATTGAAAAAGATCACTGCATGACAAGAGCTAGTTTCAATAATTCACAATCCTTTCCTGACCCTAACTTGAGAATCTGGATTGATCAACATAAATGATAACACTCCTTTCTATGTTCAGTAAGGAGTTACAGAGAAACTCATCTGAAGGGAAACAATGAGAACTTTGAGTTTGTGGGAGAGGAAACAAGTTTGCTATATCTGGACTTACCACCACACTGCATTTCCGTTATCAGGCATGTGGAAACGGTAGTACATTGGAACCCCACATTCACCACCTGAATCATAGCCCCATCCCCCAGACCACCAGGGATGAAAACCTTCTCCAGGGGCTCCACTGGGGTCCTTGGATCCTCCCTTCAAATGATCCTGCTCATGGTTCCCAATACCCACCATATATGGCAGTATAGTGGCATAGGGCTCAATAATTGCATGCCACTGTTCCCAAATGTAGGCCTGCAATTATACAATAGAGAATCATACATGGGCATGCATAGATATGGAATTTCTCTTTGAGTGTTCAACTCAATAGCTCACAAGTGAGCATAGCAAACAAGTGAGATGTCGAGATGAGAAGAGAAATTCCATATCTATAAGCAACCATGTATTATTTTGTTTATCATATAAACACAATAGCCCTTTACTGTCAAGAAAAGCCTACTTCATTAATGAATGAAAATAAATGAATCAACAATCCCCAAATAACAATAGTAAAGTGCATTGGCACTAACTGTCAAGATGGAAAAAGGCGTTGAATCACGATTACAAAAACAACAATGGTCGTTATTTTTAATTTACCAAATTCTCATTTATTGAATTTGTCCTCACCAACAGAAGAAGTCTTTCAGGTAAAAGACCAAAATCGGCTTGTGGCAAATCTTCCAGTAGTCAATTTTCATTATCAGCCAAAAGAAATGCCAACACCAAAGCCACTGAATACGTAACTTTTGGTTTCTTTTTGTTGCTAGTCACTCTCAGGGGTTAACCCTTTCACTCTCACAAGTGACCAAGACAGAATTTCTCCTTACAATATCAATACAATATCAAGCAGGCAGGTGATGAGAATAGAGAAGAATATCAATCATGGGATTATTAGTTGATCCAATACTAAATTCTCTGAACTAACATCATAAGAATTGTATGGCAGATAGTAAGGAGAATTACTAAATAGATCTTAGGAGTGAAAGGGTTAAAGGGTTAATTAAGGAAATTCATAAAATAACTACATTCAGGTAAAGAGTATTATGGGAAGGTATCCTCAGCTGGTACTACACTGGTTTTTAAAACAAGAGAGGTGTGGTAAGCTCATGATTATTGTGTTTATATATGTTGTGGTTCAATTTTATCCTTAGTTCAAATTTTGTTTTCTTTTGTTTTTGGGTATTGTTATGTATGATAATGAGTTTGAAACAAAAGAAATTAAAATTTGAACCAAGGATGAAATTGAACCACAACATATACAACTAAAAGTTGGCCAAGTTTTAACAAAAAATTTGCAACAAAACTTAAAGGAAAATCAACAGAATTTGTTACACTACTTACAAATCCTCGAGCATAAGAAATATCACCATTGTGAAATACAAAGGCTGCAGTTCCATTGTTAGCCTCTTCTGTTGCATAATCTGCTGTCTTGTATGCCCGAGGTATTGGGGATATTCCCATGTCTCCATAAACCAGGGCAGTAAACCTATTTGCAGAACCAACAGGAGGAGCTGTATTGAAATGCTGAATAGGACTCATCATCTAAAATTAAACATTAAAATATTTTAAGATCACAAAGACTTCATAATGAAAGTTGAAAGTATTATAGTTGGCCAGTTCCAAGTTAGGCATGCCTTTACCTGTCACTTGGACAAGTATTATTTCTAAACCCATTAACCTTCAGCAACATATCTAAGGTGATTTCCCATAAGTCCACCCAAAAGAGCTCAAAGGCAACAATTTTATGATGTTCAACAAGAAAAGAATTTGTAAATTTTATTCTCAGTGGAAAGAAAACTAATTGCTGATGGAAATGAGATATGATGAGTGATATATTACAGTGTTGCAAGATATCAAACTTTTGTGATACCTCGCAGGCAAAATACACTTCTTCTCAGGTGAAAGATTCACTAGACTTGCACAGTTATTAGGGGTCATTTCAATGCTTAGTTTTGACTGATTTTCACTTCAGAAAACCATGAGTTCACCTAAAAAGGAGGAAGTTCTGTGGGCATCACACATCAGATAATTCTCTAACCTGTATACCAAATTCTCCAACTACCATTTGATGACCCTTTTTATCAAAAATAGTAGAAAATATCCTCCTGTTACAGTATTTTATACTATCTGCCTACTTCTTGATTTTCTTTAATCAAAATCCTGGAAAGACTAATATATGACATGATTCAATCCTGAAAAAGATACCTTCACTGAACCATAGGAGTAGTAATATTTTGTTCCTGGTGTGAGGTTAGTCAGCAGAACATCATGAATATAGCCAGGATCAACAAAGTTATTGACATCATTGGCAGGTGCATTGCACATGTCAGCAGCAGTGTAGGTTTTACTGATATTCCCCATGATCACTTCAGACATAGCGGACGGGTCAGTTCCATATTTTACAACAGAAGTTTCCACTATAAATTAAAGTAATGAATTTATCATCAGAGGAGAAAGAAAAAAATCTATTTACCAAAAGAAAGCTAGGCAATTGTTGATTTTGTTTGTTTGAAAATCTAAATTCAGATAATAAGTGGCTTTTATCATTTTTTATATAAACTGTGTCAGTAAGAACTATTTACACATTTTTATGCAGCATGATAGATTCTTACTAGGAATTGTCAAAAAGGTTTATCCATTTTAATTATAAACCTGATAGTACGCATGGGCAATAAGAAGTGCATCCTCTTTGTTTGGTCAAGATAGCGGGAGATTAGCCTTCTTCCTTTAATGTGTTTTTAAGGAACCTTGCCAATATTCAGCCATCTTGACCAAACAAGCTTGGTCACATAACAAATACATTTAAATAAATAGGATGATCCTTTCCCGTTTGCCAGTAAAAAGATACAAAGAGTCTTACTAAAAAGTAAAATGAAATAATGATTTCAGGAGGAATCGAAAAAAGGGGGTGGATAAGGGAAAACAAAGTGACATTGGATAGCTTTGTAAAATGGGAGAAAAGAAGTAAATCTAATGTATACAAGGCATGAGAAACATGGTTGGCAGTGCAACTCGAGCCATAGCATGCGTCCTCTGCTTCCTCTATTCTAAAACTTTGCAAAAATTGCACAACTTACTTAAGCCGGACACCCACATAACTCTCATTTCTGTAGGGTTGCCTGTGAGTGATAGATGGCCCTGCAGTGGTATCTCTGCTCCTCCTTCGAAAGTAACAACGTTGCTTTGTACCACAAGCATCGAGTAGTTACCAATCCTGTAGTATCTGAATACACAGTCCTTCCTTAAATTCCAAAGTCGAACCCCAAACTCGCCATAACCTTTCGAGTAAGTGGCTATGCTGCTGACATTGACATAGTCTAAATAAAGATCGGGTTCGGCATCCGGTGGGCAGTAAAGACCAACAACATCTTTTTTATTTGGAAGAGTAACTCCATACCACATGACGTTCACCTCCGCGCCGTTTTTGATCTCTGATGAAGGTGACACTTTCAAAACAGCACCAGAATCTTGAGTTGTAATCGGTTTCAGTGGAAAGGAGAACCTAAGTTTATTTGCCGGGTTTCGAGCATCGACAATGGTTCCATTTGGATGCAGTTTGCCGAAATAAGTTGGAACGGGATGATCGTGTTTACAGTCCATGCCAGTGACCCAAATGATAGATATCCAAACTACTAGGAAGGCCTCAGCGGCCGCCATTTTGAAGGAAGGAACGGACTTTAGGTGATGTAACGGAGTCACGCGGGCCAATACAGATGAACGATACGCAACTAATCCCCTCCTCCCCCCCTCTACCCATGTACCTTTAGAATTGAAGAGGTTTAAGGAATATGTAGAAGGAAGGATTTTTATGGGATTTTAGATGATAATGACAAAAGTGTGTGTATTTGTAACGAGGGAGATCATTCATTTTTTTCTTTGATTTTCTCTGCCCGCTCTGTTATGAAACCTAACAAAATCACAACTTTTTCTTGCATTCCTTTTTACTATTGAATGACTTCAATACAACCTTAGAGCAACATCCCCATTTTGTAATCCTCAAATTTACACTACTCAGGCAAGGTGGAAACGATTCCCTTTCATCTACTGTTTTGGAGACATACACCAAAGGGTTTCAGAGCGTCTTTTAGAAGAAAAATAATGAGAATTTTAATTTGTAGATTTTTTCGATTTCTGTGTCCCAGGCTACTAAAGTTCTCCCTTGTTTTTTAATCCTCTGACGAAGTAAAAGGATCGTTTCAAGCTGAAATTGCGCTGTTATTGATTCTTTTGGAAATAAAATCCGAGTTATCATAAACCAGCATAAAAGTAGACATAGCGAACATCTTAAAAGAGTCATGGACCTACAAATCTTAATAAGACCTTTATTCTTCACTAACTTAAAATATCGATAGAAATAAAAAGAGGAGGATGGGACAAATTCAAGAGAGGTTAATACGTTCTCTGGAAGGGTGAAAGTGAGTGCCTATGGTGTAATTCACGTATCTACTGTCGAAAATCCGTTTAGTTAAAAAAAAATTTATAGTATTAAAATCTGGGCTTATCGCACTCTTTTACAAAATCTATTAAAATAGCAAACAACGGACAACGACTGTTGTCACATAAAATTATTGAAACTCCTTCTATGAATGCTTGCAAGAATGCGTTCGCTTTTGCAAATAAATTTTTTCACTAGGAATAAATATCCCCAGTTTAAATTCAAAGCAATTCATTTCACTGCTGCTCTGATTTTCCTGATGGGAAAATTGCCATTTCTCAGCATATCATCGAATTCTAAGCCTTTCACAGATTACTTGCTTGTCTCATCACTAAAGCTGGGGTAATGTCCTTGAGAGATGCACAACCTGACACAACAGAAGAAACATTGCAATTAATGGCTTCAAGTGAATTACTTTTCACACTATGATAAAAAAAAATTAGCAATGATGACCTTGAGATTTGGGGTTGGTGTAACGATATCAAATTGATGGCGATAGCGATCTTTACAACGAAAGAGCTAATAATAATAATAATGATAATAATAATAATAATAATAATGATAATAATAATAGTAATAATAATAATACTAACAAAAATACAGATTGGGTATGCTCATTTCCTTCTAAGGTGGCCAAACGAATATTTCACGGCAAATAGAAGACGAAAAAAGGGTTTTAGATTGATAAGTGATTTCGCAGCGTGCTAATCAATCGTAGTCAACGAAAAGTTTGCTAGATTCTAAACCTCGGAGAACCTACAGGTTAAAAAACTGCTGCAATACTTTCCAGAGTTAGAGATGAGGCTTCAATAATAAATCCTTAATTAGCTAAAGCATTGTGAAAATAAGTTGTTCAAGTTACAGCAATGGTAGTGCTGTTGCTCAAGCAGCGCAAACTCATTTATATCGGAAGCAGAAACAGGTCACCTTCTTAGAAAGCTTTTGTAAAACCTGAGTCAATAAAAGTTGCGATTGTACTTGAATTAACGGGTAGACCCAAGTTGATGGATTCAGTCGACTTTTGCGAGTTACAAGTTCAAACATGATACCTGCCAAAGCCATGGCCACCTTCAGTTCATCTCTAAGCATCTCAAGGACTTTACTTACACCCTGCTCTCCCTTATAAAAAAAAAAAAAAAAAAAAGAACAAAGACGAGAATGCACGGTTACGGGGCCTGTTGATTATCTTTAATGACGTCTCCTCTAATCCTCTTGAATTGGACGATTTGTTTGTCAAAAAAGATTTCACCCTGGGATCAACGAGGTCTGAATGCAAAAATGGCATAGAAAAATAATTTGTATAACGATTCAAGATAAAATAAATCATATTAAATAACATGACTTTAGAGAACAAAAGAACGATACAAGTAATTTCGTGCTGGAAAACGAGTGGGTGCAAATCTGCACCGGTGGTAGACTATGTTACACCATGATAAACATTTTATTTTTTGTCCTAAGTCCACGCGTAGCATTTCTATCTCTTTTACGCTGAAAACATAGATGAATAAGAGAAACAAACTAACGTAGAAAAGAAAAACTCTCGAAAGCAAAAACAAAACTTTTAGGGGAAAAAGTACCTTGCTCAAAGGGTTCGTGGTAAAAAATGATTGAATGCGAGTCTAAACAAAAAAATTCACACCAGTTTGGCACCTTATATGCGAGTCCCCAGATAACTGGCCTGCCAACAAACACTGCTCGTGCCCCCAAAGCAAGGGCCTTTAGAACATCAGTGCCCAGTCTCACACCACCGTCTATATACACTTCGATCCCAGTCCCTCGCACGGCTTCCACTATATCGGGTAACACCTCAATCTGAGAACAAATGAAATATTTTAATAGTCATAACTCCGAGGCAGAAATAAAGGTGTCTTTCGAAAATTTCGTATCAGTTATCAACGTACAGTGGCCGGGACACCATCTAATTGCCGTCCTCCATGATTTGACACCATAATTCCCTGAGCCCCATGTTGCACCGCGAGACAAGCATCTTCTGGAGTCAGTATTCCCTTGAGAACAAACGGAAGGGACGAAATCGAACGGAGCCAGTCAAATGTCTTCCAATCAACACTGGCGTCAGATGCATTGATAATATAATTATCAATCTCCTCATTAGTGCGAAGTCCTTTCTCCGTATGTAACGATTTGAAATTAGCATACTTCAGATGTTTCGGGAGGTGAAAATTGCGCCTGGCTTTATGTCTACCATAAACCGGAATATCAACTGTTAGGAAAATTGCTTTGTAGCCTGCTTTTTCCGCTCGTTTTACCACTTGCTCCATAAATGGCCGATCACTGTAAAACTGCAACTGCATGAATTTGATCGTGTTCGGACACTCCCGCGCGACGTCCTCAAGACTGTTTGTGGAGTATAAGCTTAAACCCATTGCTGTATCTACAGACTTAACCGCTGAAAGAGAGATGTAATAAAACAATCAGACATAGTTTGATGCTACTCTGGTTTGCAGATTTAATGAATGTATGTAAGGTGATCTAATCGCTGCAACAAGAGGTCCTTTTATATGATCACTAATTAGCGGCCTTTTTTCTGACGAGGTGTAAATAGGCGTCAGGAAGCAAACCGCCATCGTCACGATTTAAAGGAGCGTGGGCGGAGTTAATATGCCAAGCCTCCAAACAAAGGCGCTGGTGGTAACGCCGATTAGTGGTGATAAGTTTAGAATTATCCCATCCAATTGTATGGTTAGTTAGGCATGTGTGCTCCGATAAAGCTGAATTTTCCTTTTTGCAAAGGAAAACCGCTTTTTGGTGCTCTTTTAACCGTGTACCAACGTTTGGTCTGTCCGATGTATTCGTTGCCACAGTCATTGCAAGGAATAGGATAATTGGCGTCGGTTCGTTGTTCTTTCGTGACAGGATCCTTGGGTTTGGCGAAGTCTGAAAAGGTTTTTGAGCAACTTTAACGTTGTGGATATTCAAAATTCTCTTGATGGGTTCCGTAACGTTGGACGTTAGACGTTGGGTCTATGAATTGTAACTTCTTCGGTTACATTCATTAAATCTGCAAACCAGAGTAGCATCAAATTATGTCTGATTGTCCACCTGGTTGCAGTGTGAACTTTAATATATTTCATTTGCGAGAAAAGTATGGTCAAACTGTTGTTACAAGGGTCAACTGGCTCGCGAACATCAGAGTCCGCATTGCTAAGTATCGCTGTCATTTGTATTTCAATCACCGTTGTAAAGAAAACTATGTGCTTCCATCGAGTTTGAGATTTCGGCCTCCTTTACGGAGTGCTAAAGGATACAAGCTCATGGTCCGTACTGGTTTTTCTTTTTTAAGCTACGAATAGATGAATGTCACAGTTCCATACTGCGTTTGCGTGCGTTATTCTCTCGTTCACTCAGTGAACTCTCTGCTTTGATTAACAACTCCGAAACCTCCTGGGTCGAGGAGTTCTGCAGTTCGAAAGAACTGCAGACGTTTACCAAACAGAGAGAGAGACACGACAGAAAACTCTGTCACTTGCTCAGTAAGAGGTCTCCTGTTAATTCGGGCTCATCTCTGAAAGATAAATGGGTCATGAACCTTTCCTCCAAGGAGTTATCCGCGCTGGAACGGAGTGGTTTAGAGAAGGGTCCGAAGTTTGCTATTGCTCCTCGCAAAATACCGACTGCCGAAATTGTCGCCACTGTTGAGGAGAGTATCTCTCAACTCAACGACGATCGTAGGCATTTGGTAACAGCAGAAGTAAGTAGCATACTCAGGCGTGCTAAACCCCCTCCCAAAAACATTCAAAAGGATGTTTTCAATGCGCTTATAGCTCTCAAAAAGTATCCGGACAGGCTTGTATTATCTGCTGACAAGGGTAATTGTGTTGTGGCTATGGACAAACAGCAATATCACGACAAAGCTTTGTCTCTGCTTAGTGACAAGAGTACGTATGTACGTAGTACGTTCTCTGCAAACGACAATGAATGGGAATCTAAGTTGTCTTAAGGATAAATAAATTCAGTAATTTTTAGCCCTGCTATGCCATCCAACTATAATGAACCACTTCAAGCGTGGAAGATTTCAGAGTACGTTAGGAGATGTAGCCTTTTTCGTAATCAATGTAATTGAGAGACTTTTAAATTTTTTATCGGGTTAGCAAAACCCGATCTGGTCGCATTAGTCGGAATTCAGTGTAAGAACTGTTAGTTTACCTCTGACTGTGGCCAGTTCCCCGTCTGGATGTGCCATTGCTTGATAAGCAGTAGGTGACACACAAATTGGCATGCTAAGCTGGTGGCCTAGAACCGTGACAGAGATGTCCTGTTGAGAAACGTCTCGCAGCATTCGCGGCCGTAATTTTATCCTGAAAAGAAGCATACCGAATCGTTCGGTAAACTAGCTTTTAATTTTGATAAGAGATAAACATTCCTCAGTTCTTTTTTAGTAACAATAGCTCAAACCTTTATTTAAAGAAAATGCCAAGAGGGTAGCTTATATTCAGCTGTTTCGGGTAGGCTGTCAAATAAAAAGGACAAAAGTGCAGGCCAAAATTTTGAAAGGTTATTTGGGTATCCGGTGATCAAAGAGTTTCAACAAGTCAAATAAGCAGACCAACTCGTCAAACCCGCTATGCCTCGTCTTTATTACGGTAACTTTTCTCTCAGATTTTCTTTAAATCCTGGGGTCAAGAAACCGTGACCTGAAACTACCCACATATCTCGCATCAATCAGATTGCCGCATAAGGGTAAGCATCTCGCACTAATCAGATTGCCGAACTAAGGTCTGTATCTCGCACCAATTATGTCACAGCATTAGAATATCTCTTCACCAATCACAGCGTTTGGGTATTGCTTTCTTACAAATGATGTCATAGAATCAGGGGGCTGCGCAGAAAGAGTGACATTAACCAGAAATTTTGGGCTCATTTTATAACTGCAATGGTTTGTGGCCTTCGCGAGAGCCTCGTTGATTAAGGTTAAGATTTATCGGGATATAAAAGATTAGCGTTAAGCTTTTATATAATTTTAAGTTAAAACGCGTTTTTCCGCTCCTCTACTAACAACGCACACGTGAAACAACTTACATCCCATCACGTACCATAAAAAACGATGTTCAAAGTTCAATCATAACATACTTAGTCAGTGCACCACGTGAACATTAGGCAATTTTTCACGTCATTTCCGTGTAAAAAAAAAAAACCTGAATTTTATCACGCATTCTAAACGAATTGCCCAGCCCCACCAAAAAAATGAACATAGAACTAACTGTTAATGATAGTGAATTTCCAGTTTTATATTTTTGCCTAGAAGTACACCTTCTGCTGTTCATTACCAGAAAATATACTTTCATTTATTCCAAAAGTTATATCAATAACGTAAATATGTTTTTCATTAACTCTAAAATACATTTCATTAGTGTTGATCGAACTTTCAATTAGGATATTTGAATATGTATCGATATTCAATAACGTTAACTGACAAACAAATGCGCGCTCAGACATTTTGAGCGGGAACTTTATAGTGTATTATGGCAATAGAGACAATAGACCACAAAATATCTGTGCGAGTTTAGATAAATTTTTTTTTTGTTTCTTTCTCTTAAGGTGAAGGAATGCGATATTATCGTTCTTTTGAAAGTTATGCTATTTTTCTGTTACAAAAATGAAAACAGTAGATACACAGTGTCCCATCTCAACCCACCCAGCCTAAACAATACGCAGTCTGAAATAGACTAGATGCCCGGCAGACAAAAATTTTCGCGCAATTTCCGCCGAAAGGTTCTTTCAACCTTCCTAAGAATACCAAATGTTTTATTAACAAATGACAAGCGATTCCAAAAATTTATTTGTGTTTTTTTTTTGTGGACAAATGCTCCGAGCTTGTGCATATTATAATATCGCTCGGTTGTCGACAACTTGGAAATTCAACGCTTCTGATCAGACTGCCGGGCACGGTTTCAAATGGACTAAATGCCCGGCAGTTAGAAATATTCACCAAAATGCCACTGAAAGGTTCCTTCAAACTTCTTAAGAGTATCAGATGTTAGTTAAGAAATGTCTAGCGATTCCAAAAATTAATTTTTTTTTTTCAGTGGACAAATTCTCTGAGCTTTTGCATACTACAATAGTACTACAATATCGCTCGGTTATCGACACTTCGAAATTCTACGCTTCTGATCAGACTGCCAGTGTCCTAGCGGAGTTGGACCCCCCAACAAAACTAAGTGAAAACATCATCCTTAACGTTCTAGTAAAAATATATGATACTTTGCGTTTCAGTGCGTACTAAAGTATGTCTTTAATTCAAAACATGCGTATCGTTAATGCATACGAACTGGTAGCCGGAAATGACCCGTCGGATGTTTCTTTTGACAAAGGGAAAATGGGCAAGCATTTAGTTAAATGTTGGAGAAAGGTCGTTTTTGAACCTTTTCCGCGATAGTCGAACAATGCTAGATTCAATAAGAGACAAACTTGTGACACTGATTTATTTTGTCATTGTTCAATGCTCGAGTATTGGGACGACATGGTACAGTGCGAGTTGTGCGAGGAATGGTTACACATGAGCTGCGAGGGATTTAAGATTGTCCCGGAAGGCGAGTGGTTCTGCATTGTCTGCAGATCGCCAGACTCTAGAAGTCTTCGTAATTGTTAAAGTGTTATTTCGGATCCCTCAACAGTTAATAATCGTTAAAATTAGAAAATAAGATTAAGTTCGACGCAATAGTCTCCACTTTTGTTAACACGTAGACATGAAAGTTGATTTGCATCTGAAAATAAGCTGAGAGTTCCAATAGTTCAGAGTAGAAACATTTTTACTTGTCATAGGCTTTACGAACGACTTGTATTAGGAGTAGTTTCTTCACTCTTGTTCAGAAACTGTTTAATGTTATTATTTTAGAAAATCAGACCGAGTTATTTTTGTAACTGGACGCAGTAGTCTCCACTATTGTTATGACGTTTCGTATCAATGTTGATTCGTATCAGAAGAAGCAAAGATTTATTGTAACAATTTCAATAGTTCGAATGCAGTAGTTTGTTCGCATCTAATTCTTGCGTATACTGTACGACTCGCTATAATAAATGCGACAGAAATGGAACGAAATGGCTGGTTTTTCTTTACCTTTTTTGAGGAATGTTGTGTTGTGATTGAAAAGAACACCGACAAAAAGCTTGAAAATAGAATTCGTTACCAAATATGATACAAACGATGCTTAAAAGGAAAGTTTGGTAGGGGGGGTTCCAAATCTGCAAATCCGCTGTGACACCGGGCACGGTCTCAAATAGACTAATAAATGCCAGGCAGTCAGAAATTTTCATCAAAATGCCACTGAAAGGTTCCTTTAAAGTGCTAAAGAGCATCAGATGTTTGCTTGGAAATGTTAAGCGATGCTAAAAATTGGTATTCTGACGTAGCTGACCCTTGCTTTCACACCACAGTTGTCTACGAAACCAGCCTGACCTCCTAAGCTTCATAACATGTTTATAAAATTTATATTATATATATCACCGACTGTAAGAAATTACGCCGTCAGTTACTGGCGTAAAATGTTACAGTGTATACATTACCGACTGGAAGAAATTACACCGTTAGTTACTGGCGTAAAATCTTACATATGTACATTACCGACTGGAAGAAATTACGCCGTTAATTACTGGCGTAAAATCGTACATGTAAACATTACCGACAGGAAGAAATTACGATAACCCTCGGGCCCATGATTCGAGTTATCGAGAGAAATATTCATGAGTCCTCCAATTTATCACCTTAGATATTAAAAATCCGTCTCGCCGAAATTCAAATAACTATATTCCAACCTTTCGTTTTTCGCTTATGCCTCGAATGATGTGTTAAGTTTTTGGATTGGTTAAATTCCGTGTCTTCGTGATTTACAAAGAATTAAGCTTGGACTAGGTCTTTACTTTACCTTCTAAAAGCTTCTCGATTTTCGTGCAAAGTCACATCCTTGTCTGCTCCTGTAGAATAGTAATCAAAAGCGTTTTGGTCTAGATGTCTTGCAGCATAGGTCTCCAAATCATCCATTGTGACAGGCTCTCCAAAAGCCATCTACGGTCTTACATGAAATGATCTGTAACCTTTTCAAAGAGGCCAAGAGTTTGCTTGATGCTTGTCAAACAAACACAGAATGAAAAAGAGAAGGACTGGGGATAAAGGTCGTTTTGCTGTATCACCGTTCTTCGATCGTCGAAATTTGCATCGCTCTGGTGTTGGACTCAAAAGATCTTTATCAACACTTACCAGACCTGGAAACAAGAGTCTAACAGTAAGATTTACCCTGTGCAATAAGTCACTGTGCAAGAGCTGTTTATTGTCAAACGGCATGTACAGTTGAACTTCGATTATCCGGACTCGGTGGGACTAGACGAAATAGTCCGGATAATCAAGAATATGAATATTAATGAGGAATAAAAACTAGTTAAATTAAAAAAGCGATATTTGATCATAAAATAAAACATGTACATATCATTTTGAAAAAATATGGTCTACGTCTTCACTATCAATTGTGAACACCGATTTGAAAATGCTAATTCCGTAAACTCGGATTTGCATAAGACAGTAACAACCGAGAGTGGTCGAGTACCTTCTCCCACGGGACTGCTTAGTACAATAGTCACAGATCAAAACAAAATTAAACTAAGTCTGCCCGATTATGAGGTGTTTCCTTCCGAAATAAAGAACAAAACATGGGGTAATATTAGCCTCGCGAGCTTCTGTAATATTGTCAGTGTTTACGACGAAATCGTCCACTACAGGAGAAATATATTCAATGTACCATCTGGCCGTACAGGGAAGAGTTTCATTGAAGAATTCACTTTCTGGATTAAGCAGTTCAATGCAGATTCTGATTTGAACTCAGTTGCCTTGAAAGCATTCATGGTGCTCCCAACTTTGATCCTGCGAACACCGTCTGCTACTTCTAAAAGCAAGGAACACAGCGCAGCAATAGAGCGTCGATTAGCTCTCTGGAAACAAGGAAACCTTGATTTGTCGCTTAAAGAAGAAGTTTATACAGGAGAAATTTGTGAACTCTAAGAAAGCTAGGACGGTCGAGGACGTATCCAAAGTTTTTTCAAAACTGACTCTGCAAGGAAAATTTTCAGCTGCAATGAAACTCCTAGATAACGAGAGCTCGTCTGGCCTGCTCGACCTATCACCAGACGTCCTGCGAGGGCTACATGACAAGCACCCAAAGGCGGCTGATATTCACCAAAGGAGAGTTTGTTGCACGGTCCAGTTGATTATATTCCACCAAACGTGTATGATCTCATAGACGAAGAAATGATCTACAACTCAGCAAGCAAAACCAAGGGCTCAGCAGGGCCATCTGGAATGGACTCGGAGCTTTATAGGAGAATCCTGTGCTCTAAGAACTTTAAGACTGAGGGTAAAATCCTGAGAGAGGAGATAGCTGTGTCCACGAGAAATCTGCTTAAGAAATCGTACCATCCATCTTTACTCGAAGCCTTTGCAGCTTGCAGGCTCATCCCGCTCGACAAGAACCCTGGAATCAGACCAATTGGTGTTGGAGAGGTCCTAAGGCGAATAGTGGGAAAAACGGTCAGCGGTTTCTTAAAGGAGGAAATAAAAGAAGCGGCAGGTCCTCTACAAGTTTGTGCTGGTCATAATGCAGGAGTGGAGGCTGCGATACATGCAATGAGCCAAGTGTTTGAAGAAGAAGGAACAGATGGGATCCTGTTGATCGATGCAAGTAACGCCTTTAACCAAATGAACAGGTCAGCGGCTTTGCACAATATCCAGATCATGTGTAAAGAAATGGCGCTCTATGTAATAAACACCTATAGAAGCCCATCTAGACTGTTCATCTGCGGTGGAGGTGAAATACTTTCACAAGAAGTCACTACGCAGGGGGATCCCCTAGCGATGCCACGGTACTCAGTCAATACATCTATAATGATTCAGAATCTGAGGACGCACTTTCCGATGGTTAAACAGGTGTGGCTTGCAGACGACTCTGCTGGAGGAGGGAGAATCGCGCAGTTGTAAGACTAGTACAAGCAATTGATTAAAGAGGGAGAAAAGTTTGGATATCTCGCGAACGGGTCACAGAGCTGGCTGATTGTTAAGTCTGAGGCACTTGCAGATGAAGCAATGAGGGTGTTTGGAGATGAGTTAATATAACAACTGAAGGTCAGCGCCATCTAGGAGCAGTCATTGCGTCGCAAGAATACAAAGATTTGTATTGTGAGGAGAAAATTCGCACATGAAAAGAGGAAATCGAACGGCTCTCCGAAATTGCAAAGAGTCAGCCTCACACAGCTACATTGCCTTCACAAAAGGGTACAAGTCAAAGTTCACCTACTTCATGCGCTAAATAATTCGTTTGAGGATTATGTCGATCCAATCCAGGGGGCGATTGACGACTTTCCTCTTCCAACTTTGTTCGGTCAATCAGAGCCTCTCCCCAACGAGGTGCGTCTACTCGTCACCTTAAAAACAGCTCAAGGGGGTCTGGGCATGCAAGATTTGAGAGCTGAGGCGCCACAACAGTTTTCTGCCTCGAAGTCAATAACTTCTGCGCACGTAGATTCTATCACATCGCAGAATACATTTATGGCGCCAGGCGAAAGCTCTACGGAGGAGCTTAAGAGATATCATCAGTCACTTAAGACGGCGCGTGACAAAGAGAAAATGGAAAGCGTTGCGTCAACTCTTTCCTCGGATCTGCTGCAACTAGTTAATCAATCGAGAGACAAGGGCGCAAATTCTTGGTTAAATGCGATGCCTCTCGCAGATCAGAGCTTAGCCCTTAATAGGCAGGAGTTCAGAGACTCGCTACGCCCACGGTATAATTTGCCTCTAGTCGATATACCAAGTCTAGGTGTGTGTGGGGATAAATTTACTGTAGGCCATGCCCTTTCATGTAAAAAGGGGGGCTTTGTAGCGCAGAGACATGATGGTGTCCATGATTTATTAACGGCATTCATCAATAAGGTCTGCAACAATGTGGAAATTGAACCACGCCTTCAACCCCTCGACAACGAACGGCTACATTTGAGAAGTGCTGTCACAAGCTCTGAGGCAAGATTAGACATCAAGGGGGGAGGTTTCTGGTCAAGAGGAGTTACGACATTTTTTTATGTAAGAGTTACGCACGTTAACTCCAAGTGTTACCAGGACAAGACAACACCTGAAGTATTTAAGGAGCAAGAGGACAAGAAGAAATGCAAGTACCAGCAGCGGGTGCTAGATGTAGAGATGGGTTCATTCACACCTTTAGTGTTTGGAACCAATGGTGGAATGGGAAATGAGTGTCAGAAATGAATGTCTTTCCTGAAGCATCCTGCAGATAAGATAGCTCAGAAGGACACCAAGCCGTATAACACTGTTATCGCATGGCTCAGGACACAAATCTATTTCGAACTAAGAGTCTAAGATCAGTACACGCATGCGTGAGGGGTTCACGAACGCCTTTTCACAGCAAGATAGGACACTCCTTAGACTACAAAATAAAAGTCGCCACTGCGGGCATCTTAAGTTTTTTTTAGGGCAATTTTCAAGCTAAATGCTTTTGTACTATACATGATTTTGAATTTTTATGAAATTTCGTATATTAATTTTATCAATTGTATTATGTAAATAATCTTGAATTGTGAATAAAGTAATCCTTTCAGTTGTCGGCAAACTTCATGTTTTCTCCCTTGATCGTGAATAAACATTCGTGAAGCTGTATAGCTTATTGATCTTGCATCATACCACGCCGAACGAGCCACTAGAGCGTGAAATCTCACTTAGCAACAAAGCAACTCTAAACCAATCAAACCTCATTCGAATGTTCTCTACTAGTTACAACTAATTCATTTTTAAGACGAACATGTCAACCAGATTTACTTAAGTTTGTCACATAATACTCAGCATAAGTATGAGTGGAATTTCTTAGAAAGGAACAGTCTCTATTTTCATGATGTTTCTGTTTGATTAGGAGTATTGCTGACAAGGCCAACCATTGTCTGAAATACTACAATCAAGTCATATTTAGGGTCATTTTCCTTTTGTATTTTCAGTGATATTTAACAGCATGTATGACTGTATGAAAACCTTAAGGGTCCTTATGTTATTCTTGAAAATATAAAATGGTCATATTATATCTATATATACATAGAATTTATACAATTAAATAAATGAGATTAACCTTTGCCTGTGCTAGTTATTGTATTTTTAAATAAAAATTGCTATTATTGAAAAGAAATCAAATCTTTCTTATTTGAACGTCAACCAGAAACCCTTTACTTATTGCCTAATAATGCCTGCTTTAGTTTCAGCTGATTACCCATAAGGAGTCATTTGTTGCTCATAGCTTGTGCGCTGTGTCATCAAAGAAGCAGTGGTAGGTACACGACCAAGGAACGAGAGGATATTCTTAAAAAAGTGATTCTTATAAGACTAAAATGGAATGCCAAAAAGTAAAATGCAGAGCAGACTGTGATAAAAATTGAGCAAAGTCGATGAAATATGCAAGCTGTACTTCAAGTATTTTCTAAGCCTCCTAAGAAAAAAATAGAAAGTAATACGCGGGGAATTCGATGAATTCTTTAATATAAAAAATAAAGAAGCCTTAATCCATCTGTCAAACACGCAAAAATTTGAAATAATTCCTCCAAGAAGATAGGGAAGATATAACTCTTGAAATTTCACTTTTCAGAAGACATACTGAGGCAAGTGTTGTCCTCCATGATTAGATACCATAATCCCATGAGGAGAGGGAGTGGGAAGAGCCCACTCTTCCCAATCCCTTATCCCTTTTTCCCGTACTCCGTCAATAACATTGCCCCATAATTTCCTTCTTGGCACACGCTGTTAGGAATGAAAATAAACATCTGACCTTTGTCCTCTCTGAAAACAATTGTAGTATCGGGGTCTACTTACGGTGATTTACACGTGCGAGCATGTAGAATTTGTTGGACTGAGGGAGAAAGAAATTAATTCGAGCACTTTGCCAAGTTGAGTCCCAGCCAGATCAGATATTTCACGCATTTGTTCATCAGCGAAGTTACGGGAAAATTGCCGGTGGTTTTTAGGCTCACAGCTCGGATCAGCAATTTCGAGAGTGTCCTATACGCAGAATGGGTAAAAAGGACAACTGGAAATTTCAGCGCGGTTGTCAGGACGGACGACCTATTGGTCTCTTCGTCAGTAACAGCAGATTCTCCTCCTAAAGCAGGTGTCCGCGAGGCTTGAAGGGATTCCACTTATACTCCAGCGGCTCATGTTTTCGTGCCTATTTTAGCCATTACCTAAAGCCCAGATAAGTTGTTCATCCTTAAAGAGTGATAACGTCGTTGCAAAATGTTTGTTGTTGAAGACAGTTGTTGGGAAGTCTTAATTATCCTGTGAAAACGGTCAAGGTACCAATTTCTGGTTGTACTTAAGAGTTTTCTCTGTAACTATCTCCAGTGAACTTCTGATTTCACTGTTTTAACGTAATCACCAGAATCGCGGGAAATAATAAACAGATGGTGTTCCAGGATTGGCTTCTTCGGTTGGTTGATTAAAGCGGCCTAGCTGAACTTCGTTTCACAAATTCCTATAAGCTATATAATTAAACTCGACTGCTTTTTGGCTAGAAAAGTTTGTTTCACTTAACTTAAGAGAGAATCGTGAGATTTTCTCATACTGTAATTAGTGATCAAGCACCCAGTTGGTCATACGAGAAAGACAGTAATCCCCGTGCTTTTGAACCAACTTCCTGCATGCCTTAATGCACAAATGAATTACAGCACGATTCATGATGAGGTGGATATTTTGATCCTATTACTCAGTATTTGTCCATGAGGATTTTTATCCTCATCTTATGATGAAGTTACTCATCACACTTTATATATTCACACTGTATCCCGGTTGAAGAAAATCTGTTCTAGCTTTATACGGCTTTTTTAGTTTCTTACTATTTTTTTTTAGTTTTATTATTTCAGCTCGAAATAGGTATTTTATATTTTACACCTTTACACTCCTATTTCTTTTTTTCTCTTCCCCACATCAATTTTTATTCAAATATTTTTGTTTCATATGTATCCGTGATTTGTACATCCGGTATTTTCGTGGATCGTCAAGTTCGAAACCTGAGAAACCTGAGAAATACACGATAAGAACTTCAGATAAATGTCACGAAAATAATTTAATTTTTTTTTTCAGTTTAGTGCGATCAACCTTTGCATTTTATTATTGTTTCATAACTATTTTTGGCTGATCAGATATTTTACAGATCTTCCCAGGCCGGCCTCAGTTTCAGTTTTTGGCATTTCAACATTTCAAGGATCATTCTTCAGAGCAACGATTTCTGTGTAAACTGCTTACGAAGTGCTCGTGGTGCGTGGTGATGCAAGAAAAATATTTCCTGCTTGGGGCGTGCCTCTTACGTCACAGCGTGACAGAGAGAGACTGCATCGAGCACGAAACTTGGCACTGGGAACGATATCAGGATGTGACGTCAGTTATCGGAATGGCCGGAGGAGGAAAGTGTTCATCGGTGAGGGAAATGATACTAGTAACACTGTGAAGGGGGATGTTTGTAAACCAACACTGCACTTATATTCATGTTCTGAGTAATTCTGTACAGAATTTTTAAACAAGTTATCCTTAACATTACTGATGCAAGATCTTTCAAAATCTGCTCAACTGGGTTAAGATTGTACAAGTTCGTAATAGCTGCTGCACACGCTTATGATCAAAATTCAAGATGTCTTCGTTCTTCAAACAACTGTTCCCCTTCATGAAAGTCAAGAAAAAGAAGGAATTTTCCTACATTATTCGTGGAGTTGACCCTAACACTATTTGGAGTCTTGTTGGTGAACTAGGTGATGGAAGTTTTGGGAAGGTTTATAAGGTAAGATTAAAATGCATATTCACTATTAATTTAAGCCGTTGCTGCACTGTAAATTCCAACGAAATCTTGTTTGGTTTGACTTGATTCAGCTTTGAGTTTGTCTCATAAGAAACACTTTACAACGCCTTGGGGAGTTACGGGAATATTTTTGTGGTAAATTCTAGAAACAATGTATGGATGCAAGTATTTCGTGAGAAAAATGTCTGTAAATTTCCTCATTAGTTAGAAGTTGTTCATGCAATTGGTCCGGCAATTCTTAAAAATATTTTGAGATTCGGTTTTTATAGCCTCACCGGCGACAGAAATATGCGACGGCAAAGCCTAACATTTTGCTTATTCTGATCGTGTTTGTGCAATGTTTACTGAACAAACAATACAAATGATATGTACTAATCAGTCGTTTGGATGTTTCTGTCAACTTTAATTTGCATTGTGGGATGCGGTGTAAGATAAATAGTTTTAAAAAAGCTTCAAATCACCTCTAGTATAGATTACTCACACATTCATCCCATTCTCCATTTGGAAATACTATTTCAGTTTGAAATATAAAATGGTATCCCTCAGGCATTTTGCACACAGGAACTAACAAGTTCAACAAAAAAATAATTACTGTAAATGGAAAGCTATTGAAGTATGACCCTTACAGTCGCCACATAAATGTATTCATGACATCAATGATATTGGTGGGCAGCTGTAAAGTGCTTCCTGCATAGGATAGCCTAAAAGTATCGAGAGAAAGTATCTTGTGGTTTTATTGCTATTACTTCATGCAAGGAATCATTTTTTATCATATTAACTGAGAATCTGGCAACCATCATCAGCTTGATAACCATCTTTTATGCCCTCTCCTGAGATCTGATTTATAATTCTCCTGTTAAGTTGCTATACATTTTATCTTACTTAGTTAAGAGAATTTGGTATTTTATCAAGACAACTCAAGTTTGCCTGTTTTTATCATCTGATTGGTGTATAGCATAATGATCTTGTTTGGAAAAGTTGTTTGTTTATCACCCCTTGGGGTCAGAAGATCAATTTAGTCTAGATCTTCTGTTAAAATCATACATACATTTGTAAGGATCATCTGACACTTGTAAGGATTCAGATAGATCCTCTCAACTGAAACTTTTGATGTTAAAAAAATCTTGCACAAAGCAGTATAGTGTGCATAAGGAAGTGCAAACAAAAAGCAAAAAGATTTTGAACACAATGTTGTGCAAAGTGTCAGATGTATTATCTGTTTGAAGTTTTTCATACTATTTCATTTCTCACATCAAAATTGCTAAAACTCATTAATGACACACTAGAAGAATAGGGCAGCAATGCAAACAATGTTCACAAGGATTACACGGCATCATATCAGTGCTAGAACAGAAAATGTTCAAGGACAAATTCATGAGAATATTTTCAAGCCATCATGTTAATCAGGCCTGCATGTTTATGGTCTTCCAAATATTTTTTATATATACAGGAAAAAATCTTTCTATACTGATTAGTATCAATATTTTCTTTTTAGGGTTGTCTTTTTCAACCATTAAACATTTTAAATTTGTCTCTCTTTCTGTAACAACAGCAAATTTCTCTATTATCATGAAATGAAGGTTAAATGAAGATTTTTATTGTTTGGGACATGATATTACATTTTTGTACGACCCATATGGCCTGTGTGTGTGTCTATTTAAAGACACAAGACAAAAATCCCTGTTTGAGGGCTTTGCGCTATGGAGCAGACAGGACCAGAAAAAGATGTGAGATACAAGCTATAAGAAGAAAGAAAGATAAAGTGGTGATCATGTGATACCATGCTTAGTGTCTGAGTTAGGTAAAAACAGAAAAAATATTGGTTCTCTATCATGACCTGCCTGGCTGGCCCTCTCAATCAGTAAATAAGTACATATCTGGTGGGGCATTTTAAGTCAAAGTATGTATTGAGCTTTAATTAATGTGATATAAAATACTCAGGTGGAAGTTTCAGTTGTTTGTTTCACTGAATTTGTGTCACTAAAATGTTTTACAGGCAGAACGAAAAACAGATAGTGTTCTAGCAGCTGCCAAGATCATTGATGTTAAAGATGAAAGTGAACTGGATGACTTTATGGTTGAAATAGACATTCTGAGTGAGTGTAAACACAAGCATGTCGTGGGAATGTATGAAGCTTACTACCATGAAAATAAGTTGTGGGTAAGTAGTTAGCAACTTATGTTGCAGAATGTATTAAATTATAATTATCTTAATTTGCTTACACAGAGCATGGAAAAAAACCAGGAGACAGTTTCCAGATACCCTTGAAAATGAAATCATTTTGTTAATTGTATTAATCTCTACTTAGTCTATAATGTTGATGCAACTTATTGTTGTACAATCAGGTCTTTTATCAAGTTATTAACAAATCAGATAACAGTGAAGTAGGAGTCCAATTTGTTAATCATGTGTATGATTACTGACACAAATAATATATGATGCAAAGCCAAAGTTCAATGTTATATTTTTATTAATGAAAATTTTACCAGCTGGGTATATTGTTTTGTAAATATGTCATAGTGTTAATTACTTGTGAATAATTGGTAACAGGACTTAATTGATTATCAGAGGCCCAATATGAGTACATAGTCTAATAGCTATGCTTGTGATATGACAGTTTGTGTTGTGTGGGAGTGCTCTCATACAGACTGTTGGAACTTACTGTATTTTTGTTAATGCTCAAAACAAGTTGCTGATAACCAACGATGTTCAAGAATTGAATATAGTTTTGAATGTGGTATGGGTATACATGCTGATACCAGGTAGATATTAAGTGGTTGTAACAGCAACTTAGATAAAGAATTCATGATTGTTTGATTTGCAGATGATGCTGGAATTTTGTTCTGGAGGAGCTTTAGATGATTTAATATTAGGTAAAAATTTTATTAAGGCTACATTGTATAAGCATCAACGTGTTACAAGTTCCTTTTGAGGGATATTTACACCTCAAGTTTTGTAGCTGGACAGCACCTATGTCATCTCTGGTAGGAAAATGAAATAGAGGTGGGTGGGGAGGGGGTCACTGGATTAATTTTGCTATAGATTGTTTCACAGACAGTACTATCAATGGTATTCTTATGCAATATTTGATCAAATACACAATTTCAAGGTAGTAGGATGGTGTATTCTAACTTGAGTCTGTGATATTAATCTCAGCTTCAATAGTCTTATCAAAAAGACATTTCCTACCACTGTCATTCCTTCAGAAACAGCTTGATTTTATGTGAACAATACAACTGCAAAATTACTGAAATTATTCAAATTCAGAATTTTTTGTTGAGGGTTAATAGAATCAGTAATGGAATGGATTTATTAAAAAAAAAAAGAAAAAAATTATCTTCCTCGCTAATAGGGTGTAAATCATGATACTAGGACAAATTTTATGTTGCCCTGATTGGAGAAAAATTTTGGGTGGAAGGATGACCACAGTAAACTTTAAATGAACTTAGAGGGAGTTGTTTTATTAAACAGTATGTATTTAATGTACTCTGGGACTGGTTTCATAGACCTGGAAAATGATTTATTTTCTGTTTTAGAACTTGAGCGAGGTCTAAATGAAGAACAGATCAGAGTGGTGTGCAAGCAAATGTTTGAGGTAATGATAATTTATTGTTGTATACAGTTCAATGTCCTTTTTACTCATGAGTATTCAGAGCATAGGAAAAAGTAAAGTGGGCATGCACATTTTGTGGCTTTAGCATGGCCATAGGAGTCAGGGAGAGTATGCATCTTATAAATGATGTTGGACCAATCTTTAATTGTGGTGAATCAATTAGGGAGTACTTTCATGGGATGACAACTCATTTCAGTTTCTTGGAATCACAAGATATTGGCTTGTAGTATTATCACTGTTTATTCCTTTTGAACACTCTGCACAGGGTATTGACAGGTTCACCATAGTGTCACTTTGATTAGTGTCTTGAATGGCAGTTGTCCTTGTGAAAAACAAGTTTGCTTGAGCTTATTGTAGGGTCATTTAGAAGCAAACATTTCTCAGGATGAATGTGCATTTTTGATGGCTTCCAATCTTAAGGGATGGTACCTGCTTCTATTAATCATCTAAGGGATGGGTGTTATTAATAATAGTTATACTTTCTTTGAAGTGCACCCTGCACAGCATCAATATAATACTAATCCTAAGACTCTAAGGCTGCCAAAACTATTCCTATAATACATATTCTATGGCCCATCATTTTCACAACATTTTTGTCTGCACTTTCGTGGGTCATCTGACTGAATTTTAGAAAGTAGTCAGAAACCTCTGTGTTTGATCTGTAAACTCTGTTCCATAGTGAGAATTTAATTAGCTTCTCATACTCTGGTAAACTTTTTCTTCATGAAGTATATATTTCTCCACAGTTTCATTTAATAGTATTTGTTTGTGGAAATATATTATGGCAATTTTTAAAAAGTCAGGATTCATTTCAGTGATGCTGAAAAGTCATGTTAGCTACTATTTATAATCTGTTTTAAGAAAATTTTATCCACTCATTCATCTATTATCTTCTTAATTGTAGTGCCTCCACTTTCTTCATACTCACAAAGTAATCCATAGAGATTTGAAAGCTGGAAATTTGCTGCTTACAAATGAGGGCAACATCAAGCTTGGTAGGATATGTTTGTGATATAAAGGAGGCCTTGAAAAATTCCTTTCTAGGGATGAATTCAAATTTGCAAAGGGGTACTCTTACTTGTACTTTACTCTCAAAGTGCATCTTCCCCCTGCAGGAGTGTAGGCTCTGTAGCAAGGGGGTTAGGTCATTATTGAGAAATTGACCAGCATCCTTTCCTCGAAGTAGGTGGAGTGTTGTGTTTTGTTTTGGGCAAGGCACTTTACTCTCACAATACCTCTCTCTCCCCCACAGGAGAATCTGTGGGTTCTGGCAGACTACTTGGGAAAATATATGTGGGAGGGGGGGGGAGGGGTAGGGGCAAGTTATAAGCAATGGATTGGTATTCTTTTCGTGAAGTATTAGCAACACTCCTAGTTGCTTAATGCTACAGAAACCAGGTAAGGTATGGCTTTTAAGCCAACTTTACCATTTTAAGTTTCACAAGTGGGCAAAAATATTGATTATAAAAATATGATTTTTTCCTCAATTGGGGTTATTTTAATGGAAGGTTACAATTTTTCATTGTCTTAAAACTAATGGGTCTCCTAATGTATATTTGGTGTGCATAATTACAAAGTTTCCTTGAGATAGGATTTTAAGCCTCCCTGTGAATGAGTGCAATTTATTTTCCAGCTGATTTTGGTGTTTCTGCCAAGAACAAGAAAACTATACAGAGAAGAACAACATTCATTGGGACACCTTACTGGTGAGTTAGATTATGACTCAAAGATGTCAAAAATGTGTTGTGATGTAGCTACTTAAAGAAATTATGGAGAATTTGAGCCAAAAATAAGAGTCCCTCAGATTTTAACCATGTACACCCATATTTCTTGAGGGTCTCTCAGAGTCCAACAGTTGCAAGGGAAAAAACTTTATATGTTTATTTATTTAGTTATCAATAATATTTCACTAGGCTGGCCTAGTTCAGCAGCAACCAGTAAAAACATTTTAGAGTAATATGTGCTAAAAGACCCGAGATAATTTACAACAATTAGTACATGCTAATTTTTAGGATGGCTCCTGAAGTTATTGTAACAGAGACATGCAAAGATGACCCCTATGACTACAAGGTAATGTTGACTTCATCTTGTTAGGTAACTGTGGTATGCACTACTCTGATCTTTTCAATATACCTCAGATATGCTGGTGCTAAAACACAATTAGACAAACTGATGGTACAGATTTTTAAAACTGTGTAATTTGTAAATGTGGAAATCTTTCAAGCAAATGTACTGCTCTGTAGTGTGAGACCATGTAATATTTTTCACAGAGCCATACAATGCTACTTTTGAAGGTTAAAGTATGTCATTAAATTTACATGTACCTCATGTTCTTTCCTCTTGTATGTTGTGGTAATTTTATTAGAGTAATGCTTGTAAAAGGCCCTTTTTCCTTCTCACCTCCTAAAGGGTTAGGATCGCAGCATTCAGAGAAGTTGAATGATCTTCACTTTGCCAACTTTAACTTTCTTTGCTTTCATTTAAGGCTGATATTTGGTCTGCTGGTGTTACACTCATTGAGCTGGCTGAGATGCAACCTCCCTACCATGACATGCACCCTATGAGAGTGTTGTTCAAAATACCTAAAGCTGACCCACCTACACTGCAGTTTAGAAATAGATGGTAAGTAAGGTCATTGAAGGGTGGAGTGGGAAAGGGTGATGGGCCATTAGGCACAGTGTCAGTTAGGGGAACAGAGACTTTTAGTGGGAGGCAAGGAGGATACACTTACTGTGTATTATTATAGACATGTATGGTTAGCTTTTCCTCTAAATAAGTTATATTTTACCAAGTTTTCTGTCTGTTCTAGTGTTTGCAAAAGTATATTAATACAACATTGTTGATAAGCCATTGTGGTCTTAAAGTCAGGATCACGTTCTCTACATTCACATACTCTTCTGATTTTTTTTTCACTAGGTCCAAGGATTTCCATGATTTTCTGTCTCTTTGTGTGGTAAAATCCCCTGAAATGCGATCATCAGCAGCAGATTTACTGGAGGTGAGAAACCAAGATAATTTATGATCATAATATGTGTTCAAAGGAACAACATTTTTACAGAAAATGATAGAATCAGGAAATTTAACTCTTCATTCCTTGTGATGTTAATCCATTGACCCCTGGGAGTGACTAGCATCTAATTTCTCCATATAAAGCACCCCTGAATCACACATTAAGGTCACAATAATAATAAACAAATTCTCCTTGTCAGCACCTTAGGAGATGTTTAGAGAACAGTTGGAAGAATTTGCTTAAAGATGCTAGGGTGTAAAGGATTAAGTAAGCAGCACACTGTGTTAGTAATCCAGGTGAACATTCGACTTTCCTGCAGCATCCTTTTATTGTCAACTGTGTTGACAATAAACCTCTGAAAGAACTTTACAATGAAGCCAAGGCTGTTGTGATTGAAGAATTTGAAGATCTTCCTGAAGATAAAGAGGTGCTGTTTTACTATTCATTTGATTTAGTTTTGTGAATGCAATATTTATTAGGAGAGGCATATGCTCGTGGTATGCTCATTCATTAAGGGTGCAGTTCTATCTGATGATATGGATCATGATTCAACATTAAAATTGGCCAATTGAATGGCCCACTGACCCACAGACGGATGGAAAGTTGTAAAATTTGTATGAATTATTTTGTAGATTCTTTGAAAAGATATTAACTCAGCTGTGCTATTTCTTAAGACTGTACCAAAGAATAATTGGGAAATGTTTTCGCTCGTTTTGTTTTGTGTCTTAGTTTGCTTGATAATTTTGTGACCAATTAACATATTTAAATTCACTCTTTGGTCACGATTTTTCTGCACTTAGAAGAGAGATAAAGAAGCCCTGAAGTCAGCAGAATCGACTGAGTCTTTGGACGAAAGTGAAGAATTGTTTATCGAAACAGGTTCAAAGGACTTGGATAAGGAGAAAGACGAGAGAGAGGAGAGTGAGCTGGAAGAATCTACAGAGAAGGAAAAAGATTCTGAGAAAGAGGCTGGAACAGAGGAAGGTGATGAAGATCTCAAGGAAAATGCAGAGGTGAAGAAAGAAGAAAGAGACGAAAATTTATTAGAGAAAGAGGAGGAAATTGCAGATAAAGGGGAAACGAAGGAAGAACGAAAGTCAGAAGGAGAAAGTAATAAAGAAGAGGGACCCTTGGAAAACCAAGCGGATGCGGTGGAAGAAAATATAGAAGTTTTCGATGACAAGGAGGTGAAAGAGGAAAAGGAGAAAGAGAACCTTGAAGAAAAGGAGGAGGAAGTTGAGGTGAAGATAGAGGAAGCTGGAGAGAGGAAGGATGAAGGCGAAACGGAAAGTCACGGATCTGAAGAAAAGAGGGAAGAAGGTCAAGCTGAGACGGAGGAAGCGGTTGAGAAAATCGAAGAAGATGGAGAAACGAAGGAGGAAGTTTCAGAAAGTAGAGGGGAAACAGATGAAAAGAAAGAAGAAGTTGAAGAGAAACTCGAGGAAAGAAAAGAAGAACCTGAAGTTGTAACAAAAGATGCTGAAGATAAAGCAAATGATATTGAAGCAAAAGAAGAGATGGAAGATGAAGAAGAAGTTACAACTGAGGAGTCGAAAGAGGAACCCACAGCGGACGAGGCTGATGCCGTGATAGTTGTTAAAGATAGTAATGAACCGGCAAAAGTAACACAAAAAGAAGGACAGCAACTGCCAGATAAGTACTCTACACGCTTAGACAACATCTTAGACAAGTTAGAGGAAGACGAAGGAGAGTCAGCAGGCGAAGTAGGAGAACCATCAGTTCCTCAAGACGAAGAAAAACCCGAAGAGGGTGAAAAGCAGAGGGATGAAGAAACAACGACAGCTCAGGAAGAAGAGAAATCAGATGACGCTGAGGAAACAGCCACAAAAGTGGAGGAGAAAGAAACGGAAGAAAAGAACGACGAAGACAAGGACAGTGAACAGACTGAAAACAAAACTGAATTAGAAGATGAACAGACTTTAGATGCAGATGAAAAGATTCCCATACCAAATGGCGATGTGTTAGTTCAACCCGTGAAGAACGACAAAGAACCGTCCAATCATTCTAAAGAGAAATCAGAAACTACAGATGTAAGTTAGTTGCATGTAAATTTTTACAAGTCTATAGGTTTCTTTTATTGGAACGCTTTTTTTTTAAGCTTGTTGTAAAACCTTTGCAGTCGTCCTTGTAATGTCACGCAATGCTCTCAGGAGCGTTGCATGACATCCGGAAGATGGTCTGTAGAGGAGTCTCGTTGTGTGTTCTTTTGCTTACTAGGATTAGATCCAGGGATAGAGATATCTTACTCAGGCTGTTTCCCCGAGTCGTGCCTTTAAAGTATGAATTACCGTATTTTTTAATGGCAGGGGGGGTTAGCTTCCGTTGAATTTTTAATTATTACAATTTAGGGCGTGGAGGAGAAAAGTTTCAAAACATTAAAAAGGATTCGTAAGTATGAAAAAGATGGCAAGATAGTGACGGAGACGACATCACGAGTTGTAGATGTGAGTCAGGATGACTACAGGAATGCACTGATGAAAGAACAGCAACAAAGGTACTACTGTAAGCCGGCAAAGTGAAAAACATGAACATTCTAAAACAAGTGTTACTGATAGTTAAAGATTTGCCGCAAATTTCGCGAGGAGTACTCGTGATGGATATACCCAAGGAAGCTTAAACTTCAAGGAAGCTTAGCATATATTTTTTTTTGCTAGCCAGTTTGTAATCTGTTTCTGGGAACTCGTAGACAAGGTGACATGGTGGGCTGGTTTGTAGGGAAATTGACTTGTGGGCGAATTGATGTAGAGGGAGTTTACTTTAAGGCGAGCTGATCGTAGGCGAGACTACTTGAGGGCGAGTTTTCTTGAAGGCGAGAACTACTAATGTTTCTTTAATGTCTTTTCCTAGAAAAGTGAATCTTCGTGAAATGAAGATCCTCCAACGCGAGGAACAGAAACAAGGAATTCTACTCATGGCCAAAATTCGCCGTCAGTGGGAAGCTCAGGAACAACGATTTGAACAGGAGCTGCAGGTGCCATATGACTGATCCTTTAGATGATAGAACTGCTACGATTGGTCAATCTTAATTAATACGTTTTCCACACACGTAATGTTTTCTTTGTTGAGAGCAAGAGATTACTTTTTTTGGGGAGCATTCCAGATTTACCAGAATTTCTCGTCTTTGTAGGAATTGGTAAAGAAATTTGAGGTAGATTTGGACACTTCAAGCAGGAATCAAAAGAAAGACATAGAAAAACTAGAAATTGCGCAGAATGCTGACCTTCGCACTTCCTCACGCAAGATGAAACAAGACCAGGTAACTTTTGGGATTCATTCTTTTAGCTCTTGTGTTTCAATCACAAAACTGTGTAAATTCTCTGACCTTCTGACGTCTGTTCAGCATCTGTGATCGCTGTAGGAAGAAAGTCTCCTTCAGTTTTAGGTTGAGAAGTTGAAGTCTTCTCTCAAGCTTTTCAGTTGAGACTTGGTAACTCCTGGGAGTAGTCATTGCTAGATTTTTCCGCGCCTATAAGGGAAGGAAAGGAAAGGGAACGCGGCGACTGATTTCCGTCTTGTGGCACGATCTCTCCCACTTTTTGCCGTCTTTCACTTTTATGCATTAATTTTTTTTTCCTTATCCGGTGTATCAATATTATATTTTTTGCCTATTGCGAGCTTAACGACCGGCAACTAAAGCCAGCATTCGACTTCAATAAGCCGGCACTGCGATCGTTACCAATGCTTTATCAACCGTTTCAACATGGTGCGATAGTGGTTGAAAAGTTGATCGATCAAATCAACCAGAAACTGTTCTCTTCCTCAAGAGAACACGGAAGCCCCGGACATCCTGGCAGTTGATCTAAGAAAACTCGACCTTAGTCCGAACCCCTTATGAAGCGTCACACAACTATGAAAACCTTAAACGTGTATCGTGACAATTGAGAAGCGACGAGCGGTTACACCTATGTCTCGCATTCACTGTTTTCTTATTTTCAGGAAAAAGAGCTCAAGAAATTCAGAGAGAATCTCAAAGAGGAACTCAAATTTGCCAAGAAAGAGGTTTGAAAACTGAACTAGTCTTTTATTGAGTCGTGGAAGGGAAAGGAACATCTTGAAATAACTGTTATGATAAAGATTTCGAATGTTGTTTCTCATTTATGACTGTTTTAAAAAACACTCATAAATGAGAAACAAAAGTGGGTTTTTTGTACTCTATATACTGAAGAAATAGTTACCATGGTAGCAAACCTGTTGTTTCTGTAGGAAAGACTCTCTTTGGTCAATTGTGTCGCGCTTTTTTGCAGCCTAGGTTTGAAGAAATGTCTTGGTTATATAGATGGTTATTCCCTTTATTTCATGATTCTGTTTAAGGTGGATCAACTGCCAAGGAATTTAAGGAAGGAGAGTTGGCGAAAGAAGAGAGATGAAGTAGAAGTCTCACAGCGGCAAGCTGTAAGTACGACACTTACTAATGAAATTCAATGGACTTAAATACAGTATTAATAGAAAATTTTCCTTTGTAAAAATTGTCCAGAGTTTCTCTCCCACAGTTGCCAGTTTCAATAGCTGTCAACTATCTTTTTCAAATTAAGGATATCATTCTAAAATGTTCTTCAAGAATTTTTAATTCGCACCCTAAGATTATATTTTCGTTTTGAAAATGATAAAGATTTCAGCCAGCTATTGACTCTGGCAGCTATAGGAAAGAAACTGGGTTGTGTTAGAAGAACAATTTGGCATTAAGCAGTAAGTAAACTTTAGAAGAATTCTCAACTTATTTGATATTGAGATTAATCCTATAGTTTCCATTTGGGTAAGGGGTAGCGATGCAAGTCCTTGCATAAAGCAGCATTATTCCAGGGTTAGGGAGGTAACGCGTGACAGTTGTGATGGTTGTGTTTTCTCTCTTTCCTCCAATCGTCGCTAATTGTAATCATTCTGTCTTTAGGAACACGAATTTCTAGCCATGCAACAGGCGGAGTTTGAGAGATTCACGAAAGAGCTGGTTGAATTACATCGTGAGAAGATGTACGCCATGGAAATGCAATTCCTAAAGGCGAAACACACCCTCAAGAGAGGTACATTTCTTGTCTTTTTTTAAGCGTCATTAGAGCACAACTCGTTCGTCAGTTTCAAATGCGATCATGATCCCTTCTTAAATGTGTTTCTAGTTCTGACTCTTGTTCCGATTGTTCCATGACTCGTTAATAAATTTGTTCTGTCACTTGTGCTGTAACCTACGCGTTGCTGTTCATGCTTAACCAAAACTTTGTTGTTGTTGTTGTTGTTTTATGTAGAAGGAGAAACCTTTATTTGTTAGACATTTTCTATTAATTGTGGAGAACTCTCCAAGTTCTGAAGCAAACAAATACTCTTAATTTTTTGAGGGTACGATCAATTTCTGTATTGAGGCCCTGTGAATTAAGCATTGGGGATCATGTTGATTTGTTTGCAGATCACGAGGGAGATTCGTGGAAGATTGAGCAGCGACAACTGCAGGACAGACATCAGTTGGCCAGAACACAACTGAAGGAGACTTTCTTCCTACAGCGATCACAGATGCTGAACAGACATCAGAAGGTCAGAGAATTTACACAGTTTTGTAATTCGAGTTTTCCTCTTGTAAATGGTGTAGAACAATGCTTCGAAGGATATCTTTTGTTTATAGCGTTCAGTGTAAAATGCTATAGGAATGGTATTATAAGGGGGCCCAGTCATTTTCATCAACCCGAGCTATGACCACCAACGAACCAATCAGAACGAACTAACGTTACCAACTGATCAAAACAACTTACAACTAACTGACACTACCCAAGTCTTACAGCTGGTAACATCACAGCGAAAATGACCAATCAACTTGACTCTGATGATGACTTTCACTTGGGCTGTCGAAAGGTCAGTCCCTCTCACCGACAACAGCTCTTTTTTAGTTACTCACGCCAGGAGTATCAGACTATCCGGTCAACTACTGTGCCTGGTTTGAAAACAGTTACTGTATGTATGATCTTTCGGAATTTATTGCAGGAAGTGGAGCAACACAATCGTCTAACCAAACTTAAGGAAGAGGAAATGAAGAGACGTCATGAGATCGAACGGAAACGGCTTCCCAAGATACAACGGGAAGAAATCAAGTCTAAGACACAGCAGTACCGCAAGTCTTTGAGGATAGACAAGAGATATTCAATGGATATTGAGCGAGAATTAATGAAAGAGGTACCATGATCAGTCATTGTTAAAAGACTGACATCATTTCAGTTATTTACAGATAATGTCACGTGATCTTATTGAAATGACGGCTTCTTATTCACAATAGGAAACAAAGGAAAAGCGGTGGAATTAGTTATTTTTTTTCTCTTCCCTTTTTTCAGTTTGAATTGCAGGAACGTAAAAAGGCTCGATCAGAGTATGATAAATTGTTATTCCGACAAGAAATGGAGGTAGAGGAGCTGCGCGTCTCCTCTGAATCTGCTCTCAAAGAGTTGCAACTGTTACAGGTGAGCTGTTTGTCACCTTCTATGTTATCTTGCTCACGAAAAGTGAACACGAACTGGTAGGCGGTATCACTTCTTCGAAAGGAAAGCAATTATCCTGGAAATTCTTCCCTGTGAAGAACAAATTTAGCATGTGTAGATGGGTTTTTATGGGTAGTTATCACGGAGAAAGTTGTGAAACATTGAATGGAAATTGTTTTCCAGTATTGATTGGTATTCTTTTCCGATATTTTTTTAAGCGCAAAAAATTTTCTTTACGGATGCAGTTGAATAATGGAAGATTTGTTAAATATTTAAGGATGAAGACTAGCGATACGAATACATCTTGTTTCGATGATTACATGGATTTTTCAATAATATCGTTGCAGAGGAGTTTTTTTTTTCTTGTGTCGCTCAAGTTTATTTTTAATTTGATTTGCAAGGAGCACCTAATGGTGTAAATGCGGCTTAAGGACAAAAATTAACTCTCACATGGCATACAAATTTAGGACGCTTTTCGATTCAATGTCTTAAAACCAATTTGCAAATCAATGGTGCTGAGAGCTGTGCATGTTATTTTCTCCTATAGAAAAAGGTAACAGGATAACGTATGATGAACTGTTGATTGCTCATAACACTGCAGATGGTCATTAGGAGTAATTTTAATCTGACTGTTTGAAGTAATTCAGGATTGCATACTTCATATGACTAGTCGCGCCAATGTTGACTTGTAGGATACAAAATCTGCGTCTCCAACGGTTTGTTTATTTTTATTTTGGGTTCTCCTTGGTTTGTTATCCCCGAATCTTTTTTATTGATTAGCCTTGGCATTACTTTGGTTTTGGTTGCTGCACATTTAATCTTAATGCTTTTCAGTCCTTCTGGGCCAGGGTGGAAACGGTAAACAAGTAATAGAAACTGATTTAAGATTAAAAAGGGATTTCGTATGATTGATTGGTTTTGCAGAATGAGAAGCGTCACATGTTAATGGAAAGCGAAACTATGAAGTTAAAAGAACGAGACGAAAAGCATCAAACCCAGTTAGAATCCTGGAAAGCTGAACTTGGTCCACGAAAGAAGGTAAGGCGTTCCTAAGTCATTCTGGCAGTATACACTTGGCAAATTATAGAAAACGGGGTACTCTTTAAGTGTTTATGGTGAATTTTTAAGAGACAGGGACGATTTGGTTTGAAAAAATATTTCACTTTGGACGTCAGGTTTCTCTGAGTTTTAAAGAGAAGTACGTAACCTTATGAAATTTTGCTGTGTTCATCTTCGAGTATTTTCTGAGAAAGCTTTTCCTGGCTCTTATTAAGGTGGATTTTTGTTCAGTCCTACAATTGACACAATATTTTTTCGTTTTCTTTCACCAGATTCTCGAAGAGGAATTCGCGCGCGAGGAACGTGAACAGCAACTTTTTTATGCCGGAAATATAAGCGATTACCCAATCTCCCCGGTAACGTCGAATAAGGAATCAGAAGAGGAGCCTGGGGAGATCCAAATGGATGGAGAGAAAACGCCAGAGGACAATCTTTCTAGTAAATCATCATCCGGATCTACTTAGTTCAATGTTGTCTCTATAGTTTCTGTACAGTTATTGTTCAGTGTAATAGTGTTTTTATTGTTTAAAAGGTAGATACGCACGTTATATTTGTGACATGTGTTAGACAATTCCCTGCTGAAAAAAAAAATGTACTCGGGATTAATAATTTACCAGACAGGAAACCGAAATAGTTCAATTGAACGTTTGGTTGGGTGATAGTCATTCGTTTATGAATCTCGGAAGTCGGGAAATTAGCTTAGATACGAAAACAGCGATTTAAAACTGAGCAGTGATTGACTCTTGTTGATATTAAGTTGTCGCCTAGAGGGCTTTTTCCAAAGAGGATACTGAAGATCTCGACAGTTTTATAGCGCGCTCTGGGTTCTTATATTAAAAATTGGAAATATTGTCCTTGATGTTAAGTTTAACCAGTCGGCCAGTCGTGCAGACACTTGTCACAACAGTCGAATGGCAAGGGTAGTACTGAGCCAATCAGAATTCTTGAGACATTCCACTTGTCCACACTTGTGCAAAACGTTGCAATTACGATTCTTGAAGGTTTTACTTTTCGTGGAATGTGGGTGAGAACTTGAACGAGTTACCATAAAAACTTATCTGAAACTGAAGAACCAGTTTCTAAAATGTGTGTTTACTTAACATTTATATGATGCGACAGATCGTGCCTCTTTGGATGCAATTGATAGATTTGAGTCAAACGTTCGTGTCTTCGCAAAAATTATCGGTTTGACATGCATTCTTTTTTTTCCAAGTGGAAATGACAGGTGATGTGCCTAGGTACCATTGCAAACTTTTCGGAGACTGGTCCTCCAAACACTGAAATGATTCTTGTAGACTGAATTGAAAAATGTAGCCTTTTTAAATTTATCAATAGTTTAAAACGCGAAAGGAATATCTCTTTTGATAAGTTTTACCCTCCGCTACTTTTATTTCATGTGTGTTGTGTTATTATCATTCATTGGATTTGTCTTTTGCTCAAATATATTCTTTGGTTTTTCTTCCTTTTAATGTGCTGTAACGTGCAAACCTTTTTTTTAAGGTCAAACAAGTCTGGTCGTATACATTTTGAGAACATTTGTAAGGCTTATAAATATATTCTCTTGACAGAATTGGCTTTTATGAGATGCTTTTCTTTAAGTGAGTCTTATCTTGGTTTAGTCCAGTATTTGCTCTTTGAAACGTTATAATTCCCGTAGTAATGTCGCTGATAGTATTAGGTTCTTTATGTTCTTCATCGAATCGATGATAACTTCATTTCTTTAAGGGAATCATGTTTGGCTCGATGGCAGACTTCTTTTCTTGTTATTCATAACTTCACGGCCTGTGAAATTTTGCCATGCATTTCCTGTTTAGTTTGACCTTTTCAGACATCAGTCCAAGCACATCTCCCTCTTCAGTCTTAAGAATCCTTACTGCGATACTCGTAATGGCCTCTTGTAACATGTGGCCATCTCCCACGAAAGAGGTGTCGTAAAACGATCTTTGCTTTCTATGAATATCTTAATTTCGAAATGCTGTCTATTTATGAGTGCAGTCCCCTTTAATTATAGTTTTTCCTACGTAATTTAGGTTGCATAAACCATAGCTAAAAATTTGTTAAAGTAATCCCCTCTAGCAGAGCTGTGCTCGCTTAGATTTTCAAATTTTATGGGAAATTAAGAAAACAAGATAAATATTTGAAATAGTCGAATAAAAATTGTAATTATGATCTGCTCGTTGTAGTCTTTTTTATTACTGTAGATTTTAGAACGGCTGAGTTAGTCCTTGCACTGCCATGTTGGTAGGAAGGTTTGCGAAAATGAAGGAAAGTTGGTGAGGGTCTCAGCATTTGAGGACGATATAAGAATGCTTTACACAGTGTAGGTTATTAATTTCGCATTGCATGGAGGGATTTCTTACGAGAACGAGATAGACTGGGGTCAACGAGTCACAAATGGCGGGCAAACCGTCGAACGACGCTAACCTGTTAGGAATCACCTCGGAATGGTTCCTAGATTATTGTATTTATCAGCTTTGGAAGGAATTCAAAGAAAAACACTCATTTTCTGGCTTCTGGAGAAACGCTCTACAGGGTAAGTTTTTTCAAGAATTCAGTGCAGAATTCCTTCATCGAAGGTAACTTTACCTTGTTGGTAAACTTAAATTTTGTCTCTGTTTACAAACTGACACGTGCTTACTTTGTACAGATTACTTGTTAAGTGGTCGACACTCTGAAGTAAGGAAAGAACTCTCAGATAAGCTCAATTGCATCAGATTTATTATTGGATTGTGGGAGTGTCAAGAAGATGATGTTGGTGGAAGTCAGGAAAGTTCCCCTTCTGACGATGAAGGTCACTGTGAACAAATCGAAAAAGGGATACTGGGACCGGAATGTCTGAAATTCTTCGAAAAAGTAACGTGCATCTTTCCGTTTTCTCAGGCTGAGCGGTCTCATATGAAAAGCAGTTTAAAGTTACAGGTAATGATTTTGTATCGTAGTTGAGCCACGATTAAATATCACTCGCGAAACAGGCTGCTCCTAGCTGAAAAGGTTGATGACGGCAGGTATCAGCCTAAGCTGATACCTACCGGCAGCTCGACCCTAATACCTAATGTCACGAGAATAAAGGAAATGACCACCAACTAAAGAAGCTCTTGATTATTAAAAAAATTACCTTTGTCAGCTCCTTAGGAAATGTTTAGAGGACAGTATGGAAAATAAGCCTTCTGATGTTAGAGTGTATTAGAGATCCACAGTTCATTGATTTGCCAGCTTTGACATCTATCAAACTCAGAATGGTCAAGATAGTGGAGTGTTTATGAGCTTGAACCCTGCCTGTTTATCACTGAAATGTTTACAGCTTATTAGCATCATCTGTGAGCTAACTTACAACAAATGAAACTTTTAATTCAGAACCACCTTAATTTTTTGATAATTTTTTGGTACCTCTCAATGTTATGAAAATATTTTTTATCATTTTCCATATAAATGAAAGTGGAAAAAGAATAGGGGTCACTAAAATTTTTCTTTTAGCTACAGGGACCCAATAGGTTTTTATTAAGTATTCATGCACTGCTAAGGAATCTAGCTCTAAAACACTACACTGCCTAGCTGAACAAGTGCTAACACTCAATTGCTTTTTATTCTGTGGCTACTATTACAAACAAACTAATGGCATAGCCATGGGTACCAAAATGGGACCTAGATACATCAATCTTTTCATAAATTTATCAAACACCAATTTTTCAGTCATTACAATAGCCCTAAAGTTTCTCAGACTTCGTTGTCTGTGTAGTGACAACTCTGATTTTTCTGAAAAATTTTTCCCCTTTTATTCATTTGTAACTAAAAATTACAAAACTTTTTTGAGCCATCCAACAGTAAGCTTCAGCCACTTGCCCATGTTGCCTTCTCTGCTTTAAAGTAATTTGGTACTTCACAGGAATTTTGACAGAGTTCATCAATTAATTGATTAATGATTGATTAAAACTTATCTCTTTTCCTCACAGATCATCCTATCATGTTACAGATGTGGTGACATTCAAAATGCTGAAAACTTGTTTTCTAGATTGTACAGTGAGAATGGTTATGATGAAGTAAGTTACATGTAATTATTGCTACATTTTACCATTTACTGGATATACTACTCAATTTACTGTAGAAAAGTACAAGGCTAAACTATTCATCCAAGAAAAGTCTAACAGCCAAGGACATATTCACAAATCCCCTTCTTTGTGTTCAAAGTATATTCTAGTAAAAAAATCTGTCAATAGTAGTTGAGAGAGTGCTTTTCCCATTTGTTGTAAGGGAATTTATGAGATCAATTATAGTAGGTTTATCTCAGTCAAATGGTGTGTTTTGTCGTCATTTGTATATGTTTTTCTGTTGAAAGGTTGGCGTTTACACACATAGTTTTTTGTTTGAAGCCTTGTTTCTCACCAATAATCGTGATAGTTCCTTTTTGAATTACTAAGTGGTGTTTCTCTTTGAGCTCCTGAAATAGTTGGCTGATGGGTTGATTAAGCAAGTTGGAAACATGGGGTTGAAATCAATTATATAGGCAGACACTGTTTTCGGAAATGAAAGTGTTTATATCTAACATACTTGGTGCTCTGTGAATGGACGGTAGTATCCTATTTAGCACAAATTGGGCCGATATGTCTTGGACAAGTTTGAAAAAGTTCGAGTGATGTTTGTTACAGTCCAACAAAATTTGAGCAACAAATTAACTTATGGGAAATTGATCCTAAAAGCACTCCCTTAACTGTTGTCAGTTTTTTATGAAAATCTTATGTTGTATTTTTTATTGTCCCATTTAAAATCTGCCATCTCCCTAAAGACTATATAGAAGCTATGTTTAGTACATGATTTACAATTCAGAGTTTTGTCTGATACTGTGGCAATAATTTTTTCGAGATATTGCTGTTAAATTTTTATTAATATAGACCCAGCCAAAGGTATGATTGATTTCTTTTTAACAGGAGTATCAAGATGACCTCAGGGAGTTATTTCAATCTGAAAATGATACGTTCATAGAAACATTTTTGGGAAAGCACACATATGAAAAGTTTCTCAACCAAGTTCAGAAGTTTTTTACCCCAGCATGGAAAAAGTTTGAAATTCCAGTTTTAGAAGAGGTAAAAAAATTAACTCCTATATCTTATACATTTTGCTGTACCTAGTTGTAAGGAATCAAGGATATGAATCCTGAAAAAATCCAGATTTTTCTTGAATACAGAATTAATCTTTTTGGGAGAACCCCTGACAACTGCTATTCTGCTCAGGCTATATCATTTTGAGTGCAACCTTGAGTGGAAAATGAAAATGATGGTTTGGAAAAAAGTGTGAAAAGTCTTAAATTTTGCACACTGTTGTGTGTTTATGAATCCTGTGTGAAGCATTATTGCTAAGTGACCCTCCATCACCTTAAATATTTAGAACAATACTGTAGTGCACCAATGTTAAGCTTAGTTTTCTCTTTTCCCCTTTATAAGTGAATAGTGTCATTATAGTAAGTTTTACTTTCAATTCTTGCTTATTTTAGGCACCTTTGCTGGAGAATGCAACCAAAGAAAGGTATGTCCTCCCATTTTAGGCCTTGGGCTTTGCTCTTTCACAGAGAGAAATCTCTGCAGACAAATATGAACTGAAGTATATGTTTTAGGCCAAATGGAAGCAATTTTTAGGTATACATGTAGAGGTTATGCCATGCCTTCCATAAGTAGTTTCTAAACCTGAATGAAGAGATAATTATCATATTTTTTAATTTGGGTTTTTCATAACACTTGGAAATTATTATAAATTCCTAGGTTTTTGTCATGTACCTCATCCTTTGGCTTTGGCAGTTAACATGAATTCAGACCTTGGTTATTCTTACTGTTTTGCTTAACCTTATCCAGTTAAAATTATTTTGTTCAGTGATGATAAGAATATGCCAGTTGTGGTTGTCTCCATTTGATTTCATCTCAATTACTTGGCTTGATAAAGTTAATATGGTTGATCACTCTCTCCCTGAGGCTTATATAATACTTTCTGAATACATGGAAGGTCAATTTTAACTAACAGGTCAAGGGGTGAATAATAAATAGTAAGGAGATCACTAAACACAATGAAAATACACTGAATGATATAGAATAAGAAATATGGTTAATTCAAGCTCTGCTTAGCTGTCGAAAAACGATAGTTATTATTTGTCTGTGACCAGCGTAGGGAAAAAATTCCATATCTTTCTTACAGGAAACCTTCATTCTTGATGCAAATGTTGCTCAAAAGGCTCTAAATATATTAAATATGCATGGATTCATGCAATTGGAAGGATATGTCTCCCAAAAGAATCATGTCTGTGTTCCAAACATTTTGAGGACCATTGCTTCCATGAATCATACCTAATGGAAGAATGGATAGCTTTGTTTACAATAGAATGACTGGATACACATTTGATAACAGAAGCCCAGCAACTATCACATGTCATTATTTCAGAGTGCCCTAGGCACCTAATAAGATGGTGGATGTAGAAAGTTCAAACTTGCTGTGAAGTGTGGTTTTGAAGGCTGAAAAAATTTTACTAGTTTAGAGGAATAATTTTTAAGAACCAAATATCTTGTATTTGATACATTTATAGCCTTTTGAGTTAAATGTTTGCTGTAAGAGTGGAGGTTCCCTTTAATGCCCATACACTCTTGTGACATTGATGGCCCCAGCAGTATGCAAGAAGCTTGTTGTACATAATCATGTATATTTCTTAGCTTGCCAAAGATTTTTCTTTTGTTCAGTGACAGAACAATAGACCACAAAAGCAGCAAGTCAGGGGCTTAATTCATCATGGTGTACTCAGATTTTTTTGTGTAGAACAAAAAAAGTGAATGCTAATTGTCTTAGGTTATTAATCTGTGTTATAAGTGTAAGAATTGAATTTACTCTTATAGGCCTGGGATTGATGCAAAAACAATAAAAGCCCTTTACTTTGCTTGGGATACATCAGATGAAGTTGAAGAAAACTGGAAAAGTATTGTGGAAGGAACCCATCCTGATATTAGCATTTTGAACAAAAAAATTGGTAGAGGAAAGATAAAAACAACATCTCCAATTTTACCTCAACAAGGGGTATGATAATGGCATTTTTTTAGACCAATGACATGTTAACTGTTAGATAATGCAAGTGAGAAACCCATGTTCCATTGTTTGAGACCAGAATACCATAATGATTGCTTTTATCTACCTGTGACATGTACAACAAAGGGATCTCAAACTCCAAAGTTTCCCCTGGGTTCTCATGTGGTTATGTTATATGTGTTTATTTTTGCTTCTTCTTTAAGAAATTTGATAGTGTTTGAAACTAAGTCAATGTAATGCCCCCCTTATCTTCAAAACAAATAACACAGAGTCAGTTTTGTATGTCCTGGGAAAGTAGAAATGCAATCAATACATAATTTTCTCAAATACAGCATGTTTTAAAAGTTAATTGTCTCTCAGCATGAAGAGTGAACCATTTGAGAAAAAATTGTCAAAATCTGCTGAGTCACAAAACTATAGAGTTGATGTCACCTATAACCTTGTTTTTGTCTAGTGTTCTTCCGTTTAAATTCAGAATATGCAGATATGAAAGTTACTGAGTTGAGCTTAAACATGAAAAAAATATCTGGGTGGGTGTGGGGGGTGTTGGGGGCGGGGTGTGGGAAGGATGGGTTCCTAGCTCTTAAACTGACTTTATCTACTCTACCCCTTTACCTATGTGACAGGGGAAAGCATTCTTCAACAAATCTAAGGTATTCTTTCTTCCCAAAGGTTACAAAAAGCAATGCAGAAGCAAGTAGCACAACTGCAGGGAGTAGTATGGTACACAGGATTCAGCAATGTCAAGTAGTAATCAATAATTTGAAACAATCATCTAAAAATCTTTTGTAAGTGCTTCAAGCTTTCTTCTCTGTTAAATTTCTATTTTTTGGTAATAACCTTTACCACACATCTGAATGTGGAGAGTTGGTCTACAATTTTGCTGCAAATGAACTTTTCCTTATGGAAAAATGTGACAAGCATATTTTGTGGGGTATTGCAATGTTTTAACTTTGGACTTTTGTGTACCTCTAAGATTTGTAGGTTGAAAAATATATTCTTCAGAAAATATTGACAATTCTTATTAGATCCTAAAGTATACTCTAGGTTCTTGCTGCTACATATTAAAGAGTTAGCCCTCTGCTGCCTGATTGTCAAGGATTGGGCATGTTTTTGTTGAAAAACCTCAAGCTTTTGAAAAATCTACTAGAGTATTTCATTTATCTTCACTAGCACTCTCCCCTTGCCAAAGTTTTCGGTATGATTGGATTAAGACATGTATTTTTCATTGCATTTTACAAGAGGTTTACAAACGATGTGTGAAAATGGAAGGTATGAAATTAAGTTTTTAATCAGGCTCATTCTTTTTTTACCAGAGTCAATCATCAAGTACCTATGTTACTATACTATAGATTCCACTGAAATTTGTTTGGTTGATTTTACTTCAAGGCTATGTTGTGCCTTATTTTTCAAAACATTTGAGTGAGTCATGAGGTCTTATGTTCTGCCTTGAGGGGTGACAAAATGTTCATAGATTTCTACGGTTTTGTTTTCACCAGTTTTGTTTTCTATTTCAATGACTTTAGCTCTGGAGTAAGTAAACAGCACTCTTATAAGGTGGCAGCAAAAGCTGGGCCAAGCAGAGTTATCGATGACAAAAGCAATGACAATGACAAGAATGATAATGATGGGGAGAGTGAGAGGCATTGCAAGACCATTGTTGCTCTACCAGTCAGGTAGAAAGGATTTTCTCTAGCAGTGTTATTAGCCTTCATTTGCTTAAAGTAGAGATGTTTGTTGATTACCATTGTTAACAAAGTTTTAAGATACCTCCCTTTTGGGAGTTTTATTTTTAAAAGAGCTTGGTTACATTTTGTACAAACATTTTCCACAAGTGGTTTGATAAAAGAAATCAAAGTTCTGTAGTTTCATTGCTCCAAAATCTAAGGATTGACAGGAATTTTCATTTTAAGTATAGTAACAATGCTGGTAAGCATCATAGCTAAAATTGGTAATGAATCTATTTGTTCTGGTACTGAATATGGAATTTCCTAAAATGTTACAAATGAGCTGAAGGTTAGAAGAAGTAAAAAGGCACTAAGCTTACAAAAAGGCCACCTCTCGGATCTGGCATACATCTCTAACATTGAGCTTTCCTTTTCTATGAATATTTCAATGACTCTATGACAAATATGGTGAAGAGGGAGAATAAAATTTATTGAAATGTTCTTCCGATTAACAAGTTTGCAGAGAGCTCAGTATTACAGGGATTGATTTTTTAAATAAGTACTTTGATTTGAGTATTTGATAGCTTGTTTTCGAGCAAAGGGCATCCTCTTATGAGTTATGGCCCTTAGGGACTTGGATTTATCTGGGAGTGAGGATTTGATGTGGTTTGATCAATGAAGACTCTGATTATTTAAATTGTTAATTCATGAATAATAATGATATTATTTTGTCATTGTTGACCCAGCATATCTAGCCCTAGTGGAAGTAATCAAAACAAAAGAGAGAGGAAATCTTTAGAAAAACGGACAATAAAGAGAAGGTATAATGAAAATCATAGCGATGCTGAAGAAATAGATTGGGCCTCAGACGACGAGGAAACAGTGTTTAAGCACAAATCAATTAGTAAGTCTTATAGCTGGGTATATCACTCTGAACAATTTAAAGTGTTCTAGCAAGATTAGGTTGATGAAACAGTCTTTCAAGTGATTGAAAAGGTTTTTTTATTGTGCAAAAAGTTATCACTAATAATTAAGAATTAATTCAATGAATTAATTCATTATCTATCATATTGTTCCATGGAAGGGGGCTTTTTTTCCAATCACATTTGTGGGAGGGAGGATGGGAGCAGAGTATTTTAAAACTTGACTTGAAGTGGTATATAATTGTTGTATGATCACGATTAGCTCTACTCTTTGGAGGCCTATTTTTTAAATTGCCTTTTAGGAAATTTTTACTGACCGAATCCCCTCTTGAAAAACAAAAATGATAAATCAGCATTTAAGAGTCATTATTGTAGAGATATCATCTCCTTCCATTAGCTCCTACCTTGATTCAGTATAATGGTTCTTAAAATTAAAACAGAAATGAAATTTTTTATACCAACTGGGTCACTGCATCAGTCAATCAGAATATCATTCTGTGATACATATAAATCTGTAAAGTGTAGGGTAACTTTTGATGTCAATCACGGAGGGTGGGAGGGTTAATGTAAGGGAGAAATAACCTTTAAAACTAAGGGGAGATTTTTATCTGTGATGGTGGCTGTACAGTACAAAAGGTGCTTCAAACGCTTTCAGAAACATGATCTGAGATTATTTTCTTGTGCAGCACTTCCTTCCCCGGCTAAACCACGACATCTCAATATCAAGCTCCCTGTTGGTTCAGCAAAGAAGTTTTGGAGCGCTGATGAAACAAGATGGTTAGAAGAGGGTGTGGAACTATATGGCACAGGGAACTGGGCAAAGATACTGAAAAAGTATAACTTTGTTGGGCGAACATCAGTTAATCTCAAGGATAAGTGGCGTAATTTAAAAAAGAACAGTTGATAATGAGCATGTGGATGAATGAGATGGATAGTTTAATGTTTCTGTCTGTGATGTATATAGTAATTTTTGTATATTTATGGAAATTCCTTGCCATCAATATTTCTTGAAAAAAAAGAAAGGAATCTTTATATTTATATTTTATCAGATTATTTTGTGGAACTTTTAGTATGCTAGCTAGCACAAAAATCTCCAGGCTTTTTCAAATTCATCTTTAAATAAATTTACATTTGAACCTCTCCCATATATATATATATATATATATATATATATATATATATAATTATACCCATTTTCAAAAACATTCGTTTGAAAATATATTTGAAATATATATATGTGTCTTCTGTTTTCTCATCAAGAAAGGTGATGAACAATGCAGGTATATTTCACATCAAGGGAACAAAATCTTTTTTGTTATAGTTTGAGAATTGCTGTGCCTACTAACATTGTCTTACACCAGTCTTTGCATGGTGCCATTAAGTTCAGTAAGAAACCGAAATCTCAATGCAATCACAAGTATTTCAATATATGTATAATATATAGATCTAGAGAGAGTACTGTTGGTTTATTCAACACTATCTTCGCTGTTGTATGACTGCTTAATTATAGCCATAAAAGTCAAACATAACTGAAAAAGTAGGTTCTACAGTATATAATCTCAATTTATCCATATCTGGTTTACAACAGTATGCCTTAGAGTGACACTGTTTGGTGTGTACATCTGGAAGAGTTGAACAAATGCTGCTTTTCTTAAATTGTTGTTTTGTTATTATTATTGAATATGCAACAAAGCCTTTGTGAAATTTCCAAGTTAATGCGTTGTCTACTATGTTATTCACCACCAACTTATTTCAAAAGAGAAATGGTTAAAGATCACTGGTTCATAATTTATGCAATCATACAGGTATTTCAGTGGAAAACTTGTCTACTTGACTACAGTTAAATTGTAGTCCCACTTTTTCACCTGCATAAATTGGATAACTTGATCTACATAATACATCTAAACAAATGGGCACTTAAAGCAAAAGAATCGTACAAAGATGAAACAAAGTCTCTGGAAATTTTGACTATTGTACTATCCTTTTGAAAAATTGTCCCTTTAATTGATTCTGTTAACACCTTTTTTATGAGAAAATGGGTGTATATATATATATATAATTATTATATATAATTATATATAATTATATATTTTTAACTATGTAATGATTTTTTGAAATCTTGATTTGAGTTTCCATCATCAAATTTCAATGAATGTGTGACAAGCAATACCTGATCAAGCATGCAGGAATTTGGTTTTGTATTTATTTTACAAGTGGCAACAAATAAGAGAGTGAATTCCTAAATGATTGACAGTTATTTAATAGTCTCTTTTTTTATATGGTTTTTCTTATTGAAATGGAAAACACTCATTAGAAAGTCTAGACATTGATGTTTTAAGGTGTAAACAGCATTTGAAGGTTGCTTGGCCTTTTCCCAAATATTTACAGAAAATTGTTTGTTTTTAGAACATAGTGGAACATTGTTAAGCTGCCATTTTCCAATTGATTTGTTGAGGTTAAGGTATGCTCAATGCAGTTGCATATGCTTTCCAGTAATAGTGAGCTCTCCTTCATAGATTTTTTTAATCCCCTCTTTCTTAGGCTGAACTGATTTTGACTGACAGCAAGTCTGATGATTTGAGATTTATAGGTAACTTGAATGAACAGGGTGGAGAGTGAACGAAATTGCCAAAATGTTGTTTATTTACATAATGAACTAGATCTCCTCAAGCTTGACTGGGGATGCTGATTTTAGTTTTGATTATATTCATCAACTACACGGATTATTAACAGAGGTTGTAATAAATTTATTGGTGATATTGTGTTCCATATGTAAAACTTTTTTATATTGAATAGAATGTTTATTTTCTTGTGCATCTTGTAACCTACTGAGGTGATATCAGTAATCATCAGTGTATAATATCTTGTTTTATCATAGTCAATTTTTTAGATTTGATTTTTTTGTTGGTAGTTTTGATAATTTTCATAATTTTCAAAAATACATAGGCTAGATGTTCTGTAGTGTGATATCTGAAGTCATTACTTGAAGGTTAAGTTATTTTCTCCTATTTTTCCCATTCTCATCTACCCACCAAACATACATGTATTTTGCACCCAATTAGCAACTTGCCAATAAAAATTTTGACCAGGTTACACTAAGAGTTTCAAAGAAACCATCCCACTTCTTGGTGGTTTCAAGGTCTGCCTTCACCCTTTAACTCCCACAATCTGATTGTTAATTCTCCCCTCTAGCTGCCACACATTTTCTCATAACTTAGTTGTGAGAATTTGATATTATATCAAGATAACATCCTCTACCTGATAAGTTTAAGTATTTTTATAACCTTTTTGCTGGATAATGTATAGCTATTATAGGGAGAAGTAACATGTTAATCACTTTTGGGAGTTAAAAGAATCATTTACTCTTGGTTTCTTTGAGAGCTGGACTCTGAAATTTTAGATTGGATTAAGAAATCATATGTTTTGCTTTTATTGATTTGAAGTGTACTGTAAATGTTAGGGCTACTAGGCAAGTAGATACACTTTTTGTTCTTAATAGTGTAAGGTGTTGCTATTAGATTTTGGCAAGGTCTGAACCTTTTCCTTCCTCCCCCTTCAAAGCAAAGTTCAGCCAGGCAAGTGGCAAGGTTGCTAGTAACAGGGAAATGGTAACGAAACAAAGCCTTGTGGAGCAGTTGAACAGAAGAGTGGCAAGTTTTTGCCAGAGCAGTTTTAATGAAGTGCAAGGATTAATCTGGAATTGCTTGGAAGTCAGTTTAATTTTACTCTGTGATTGCCTGAGCAAAGGTGAACAACTGAATGTGAAAGATTCGGGGCAAAAGACCTCATGCTGAAGTACTCATTGGCCAATTATATGCAAGGCAATAGTCTGTCAGCTAACTTGGCTAAAATGCAATTGGCATTTTAAAAAAGACTACACATTTCATAGAGCAGTATTCAACTGGAAAAGTAAAGTCAATTTGTGTTAGTAAATGGAAATTTGAGAATGTGATAATAGAAGGTTGGCATGTGTATCCATTATAAGTAAAATTTGTCGCAATGATAGAATTTAGGTTTAATTAAGCATCTCGTGCAATGCTCACTCTTTTAACTAATGGTAAGAATTTTTCATTTTCAGCCTTTCCTTTGGAATTGATGACAATGAAAAAATGTTGAATTTCAAAGTGTTAGATATGCTTACCAAAGCAGATTCAATTCTCAGTTAAAATGTTCCGCATTCCATGAGGAATGAAAGGTTATTTGCCTTCAAGGTTCCTTTATAGACAGATCTGACAGGAGGGAATTTTAAGTTAGCTTGACGAACTTTGACTTCAAACAGGAAATGGCTTATCTTAATAAGCACTCACAGAGCTGAATTTTGGATGGGGTCCATGAATTCTATTCAAATCCTTAATTGTGGTTTGGTAGAAGTTTGTATTGTTTCTATTTTTTGGCTTTTTAATGTCAATCTTGACACCTTGAACAGCTAAAATTGTCTGTCTGGGTGAGAAAACTACACAATGGTCTTGCAAGTCTGGACATGTTAAAATGACACTAGTGACAGTTTATAATTTAAATACTGTCATGACTATGATAAAAAAATATTAAGTTACACTGGGGAGGAGAATGGACTGAAGTTGATTGATATGGAGCCATTAAAGTAAGAGAGAGTTAAAGAGAAAGAGGAGTATGAGCATGAATATTGTGCATTGATAAGAATCGACTGCACAAAATATCTCACTATTGGTTATGACTTTTTCAGATTTGGGTGGCCCTGAATAGGGCCGGTGTGTTGTCGTTGTTGTCTTGTCTGAATAATTGTGTCGCAGTCTTCTTTCTTCAGTCTTGCTGGCCTCAGTCTTTGATTCCTTGTAGTTGTGAGTTTTTAGCTATGGGTGTCCAAGCAGTCCAGTATTTTTGTCTTTGGTTCAAGATCTAGCGAAGGAGATGAATCCATTTGTTGGCACTTCACACTTCCTCTACGTGGAAATACGTCGATCAGTTCTTTCTTCTCTTCAATCAGTCTGTTGTTGAGCGAGTCTTACAAGTCCTATCCTATCTATTTTTGTTTCGTCAACTTTCCAGTTTAAAATATCCGATTTTCCTTACTTACTACTTAACATATTATCACTACTTTCTGCACCATCCTAAGGTTGAAACGTTCCAAAACCTAACGAAAATTTTTACTTTCTACCTGTGTCAAAAAGGCTAAGAAAAAATTCATTTGAGTCGATCAGACATGAACAAATTACCAAAATTGAAACAAAGCAAAATGAATTTTACACGTCAATATAGCTAAGATGTTGTAAACTCGAAACTAAAACAATTTAAAAATTAGAACGTATGATAAATTTTCTCTTATTTACAAATATACAAATTTGTACAAAATCTACAAATTTGCTATGACGTCTCGGTCTTGATATATACACTAGAATAGCTTTTACTTTCGTTAACCGTCTTTGTCTTTGAGAAAGCTCACTATGACTCTACTCGAAGCAGCATTCTAAGATGTTGCGACATCGCCGCAAAATCTCCGTCGAGATTGTGGATGGGAGACGATATCCAGTGTGATGGCGGTTTGGGAAGAACACTTGGATGAGGTGGACTGCTAAATTTTGGCCCCGCATATGGAATGAGCGCCGTGTCGCTACTGTTTTCGCTTCGTCGTCGACGTGGTATGTTGACAGTAGTCGCGAGTCCTGAATCTAATACAACGGAAGCAGGCTCCTGAACTGATTTCACTTTAACGGAACGGTCGTTCCGAAATCTTGTGTTCTTCTTCGAGTTATTTTTGTGATGGATGCTGTCTTTATTAGGTGAAATGCGATCGTTTTGTGTCACTTGTGTCCCGAACGTCATCTTCACTTTATAGCTCTGTTTCCCTTACGAATCGCAATGCTGCTAATCGTCGACTTATCTCTTCTCGTAAGTTTTACTCCACTCTAAGGTCCAATCTCCTTTAACCAAACTATTCTTACGGTTTTGTGCACAGCAATAGGAAGAACGTTATGGCCTTTCCGTAAAACCTTCCTTTCAATTTTACCCACTAGATTGAAATGGTATTGACGAGTGTTGAAAATTTATTCCTTCGCGGAAAGCCAATCAGCGAAATTTGGACGTCAGAATTGTCATAGCAACAGCCAATCAGAGCCCTAAAGATCTCCACACCCTGATCATGTGAAGTAGAATGACGTTAGAGAAGGAAAATCTAATTTTAGAAAAGGGACTTTTGTTTGTCTTTCGGTTTTGTTTTGTAAAGCTGGAAACTTTATCATCATCTTGCTTGGGCAATATTTAGATTGTGAGAAGAGTACAGGAAATGCTTCATGCTTTTAGAATCATTACAATCAGAGGCGACAGCCTTGGGCGATCGTAAATTAGATACTGTGCCGATGTGTTTCTGGGCACGCAAGTGTCGATTAGTCTTCAGGCTTCAAAGCCAGAAAAGTAAGAGATTGTCTGAAACTTTGTCGTGAGTGCTGTAGTACTTCCTATCAATCTCAATCTAAAATGGTTCATTTCTGTAGAATTATCAGCGTCGTTCCGCAATCTGTTTTGATTTCAAAGCCCAGAAGTTGGTTATTTCCTGAAAAGGAAGGGAGACAGGCAGATGTCACGCGCCAATCATAATCGGCCCGGAGAAACAAAGGGCTTTTCTAAATGTGTCAAAACAACCCTAATCTGGATGTATGCCTCGCTTTTTGCATTATTCATACTTTTCACTGTGAGCGCTTTCCATGTTAATTGTGATAATATTTCGTTGTGGAAAATTCTATAAAGATCGAGAATCTTCTCAGTCCTCGATCTCTACAAGTTTGCAAAACGCGGCCAAACTGTATAATTCCCTTAGAATTTGTAAATCTTTTTTTCTCCACACAATTAATCTATAATCCGAAAGCTCGAAACACGATTTTAGTAATACTTTGTTGAACCCAAAGCAAGCCTCAGTTCCATGAGCTCTTTCTCTTTGAGTCAATTTTCCGCCCCCCTTTGGACCGGAAGTGCGCTTAGAAAAACCCTTTTCCAATTCCAAAGTAGAACGCAGTAATATTGCCTTATCTTGCTGTTCATTCAAATTTTCGCACTGAACATGTTTAAAGCAGCATACCAAAGAGATAAAACAACAAAGCTTTGGCGCCTCACACGTACTCCGGACGAAGATGAATTAATCCAAAATGACGCGAAGCTAAAATTACGAAGAGAATATCAAGCAAGATTGACCTTTCCCAACCAGTTAAAGGATCAGAATGTCATAAATAATTTTTGGTCCGAATAAAGATCGTCAAGCACAACGAAAACTTGTTCGGATGTGATAGTAGCTTGTTTGCGATCGAAAGGACAATATCGAATGCAAGTGATTATGCATTCAGTGGGCTGGGGCTTCGAGAAGTGTCAAGTGACGTCACAATATGACTGACTATGATGTCAAATGTCAACAAAGACTAGGGGAGGTTTTCCATTGATCGATTTCACAAAGAACCGCAAACCCATGTGCAAGAAGTAGTTTATACTCGTAAATATAAATTCTTTTCCTCGCTTTTCCATTCCGATCTGAAACTTTTCAGGGCCAGTGATTGAAGAAGACCCGATCATTTCAGCTGGAAATCGTAAATTCAATCGTCGACCTTCGGCTGAAAACTAAGAACTGAACCTGAAGAGCAAACATTTAGGTAGGTTACACGGATGGATTTTAGGATCCTTTTGGTATGAGCCATATGTTGTTCTGTTGTTATTGCTTTCTAAAGCAATGTAGTAGAATGTCATCTCCATAAATTAAATGATATAGGTGATCTGGAATTACGTATAAATCCTTTGAAACTAACATTCCGGTTGCCTATTTCTGTTAACTTGCTACAGCGATCGATCGAATTTTGAGCGGAAATGTTTTTATTTCTGAGATTCGTTAATAGGAAACGACCCTTTGGGCCGAAACAGCTGAGAGGGATATCGCAAGATTCCTTGAACTTTCTACAGAAATAGGACTGGCAACAAAAAGGTTAAAACGATTGGGCCAAAGTTTCGGAAACATAAAAAACGGTGAAACGCATCGGCTCGAGAACCAATTCTTTGATCCTCGTGAGGAACAGCAAATTAACCGTACCCCAGTATCGAGAGGTGGGTTTGGTTCTAATCTTCAAACGTATTCGAGGAGCATCGTGATCTTGAAGAATGTTAAATGTGCTGTACTTGTTTACGTGTGAGTGAAGGCGAAAGATTGTGAATTTCCTCGGATGTTTGTTTCAAAGCTTCGACTATGTTTCTTTCCCTCCACCGGAGGGAATAAAGTCACGTTTTGACTGTATGTTTGTTCGCCCGCGAGGCAAAGCAGTAGGGTTTTGCCGTCAAGGGCGACTAGTTCAGTAGCGAATATTAGTTTCTATCTATCGATCAGCGAATAAGTTGATTGGTTATGTCTTAAGTTTGCCAAAGTTTGCTCAACTTGTACCAGCCAAGTCGTAGACTCTCCTCTAACATGGGTTGTTAATGAACAGTAGCTCAGTCACGGAACTGATGGCAAGGTAACAGCTAGTTCGTTGAAGGCGAAAAAGCTTCCTGCTCTCGGCAGTTTTGTCTTTTGCCGTTCCTATAACTGTTACCTTTAAAAGAAACACCGCTCGATCAACTCCGATCGTGCAGAGACTGAACTTCTGAACGATAAGTTTGTTACAAAATTGTTGGTGCTCAAACACGCCAATTTTGCGAAGATTTATCGAGGAAAGGCATAGGGGAGTGCTTTAGAGCAGGTATATTTTAATTTGTTTGCACTGATTCGGGAAAGTAAAAGAAGTGTAGTGATTCAAATGTTCCCCAATGAGTGAATCAACGATGTCTGGTTTTTCCAGTTCTGCCGAAGCTTTACCGAGGAAAACCATATGCAAATGTTCTGCGGTATTCCTGTGTTCAGCTGGGTCGATACAGGTACATTTCTTTGTCGCTTTCCTTGCACTTCGTAAACTTTGTTCCTCATATTATTTTTTTTGATTTTTGGTTTAATAAATTTATTTCCATCAGGATCAAGATTTGCGCTAATGCATGAACTATTTTTTTAGTCCAAAAGTTTCCTTGCGGGGAGCGTTTCATGCTGTCGTCTTTCATGCATAAATTAGAGGTCAAAAGGAATTGTTTGAGATGACGTTGTGGTTTAATCATTTTTGTTCTGACAATATCGCTTATTTGAGACGTTACGCGTTTATTGTGAAGTTTTGAAGCTAAATATCCTTCCCCTGTTATTTTGTTATTCCAAAAAACGATGTTTTATGCGAATCGTTGGTTGAAGATTCGAATAGTATCGTGCGAACGCGCATTCGTCACGCCTGGTCGCAACATCGGCAAATTAGCGGCAAAATCAAAAGAAGAACGAACTCCCTCGGCAATGAGACCTGTCGGCAAATATCATAACGAAAAATTCGAATCTTATCTGTTACTATAGAAGATTGCTTGGGAGCTTCACTAAAACCCAGCTTTTTCACAAATGAGTGAGTTGAATTCATTCCTGTAGTTTGTCTGAGACGGAAAAATATGTACTAGATTTTTTTGGCCCCAGATTCTTTTAGTTTGTGGTTACATCAACCTATCACGTTTCAGTTTTTTGTCTGCGGTTCCACTTAGACAGATTACAGCCATGGGGTTTGCTCTAAGAAATGAATGCCCTTTACACTTTCCCACTCTTTATTACTTTTTTTTTGTTCTTCATAATGCTTTCTACTCTGTGATTCATCTTATATATCAAAGTGTCAGCTATGCAACTCTGACAATGCACAATTTTTCTTTTTTTTTTTTGTTGTTGTTGTTGTTGTTGGGAAAGATTTTGGTTGTATCTTTTTTTGCAGCTCTGTAGTAAGTTTGGTGTTTGCAATTATTTTCTTTAGAATGGTACCCAAAAACATCTTGTGAATCCAGAGCTGTGGTTCTTTTCATACAATAGGTCTATATCACTATTACTCTGAAGAATCTGTGTACAACATAATTTCTTGTAATTATATGAAAGTGAGTTTTTGTGGATGTGAATCAACATAGAAGTAAAGGAAAGAGGCATCTTTGCAGCTTGCAGCATTTCAATGTGCTTGACCAATCTCTCTGTGATATCCCAGGTAAAAACAGGTGGTTGGATCCTCTACCTGGGATTCCAGATGGGATTGGTGGTTAATCTTGGCTGCCTTTTTACCTGGGTCTGGCAGTAGTGATATAAATGGGTCTGATAATAATGGCGACATTAAGGGTGGTGGTGGACACAAGAGTGGGATACATTGCTGTGAGGCTATTGTTAAAATTGTTTAGGTGTATTTATTTTGCTGTCAGCATCTTGTAATATTGTGAAAATGGTTATGGTTTCCATGTTCAGCTGGAAGATAATAATTCCCCAATATGAAAAGCTATTATTTCTGATGTAATCTATGATAGAAGTGTAGAATTTTGTTAGTTTTAATTACCCAGACCAGTAGAGAACAATGCTTGAGAGTGGAAGCTTGAGATAGCTGATGGTAAATAACTGAATAAATTTAATTTATTTTACCATGAAGAATAAGTTCCATTGCTGAACATGATGGTGGAAAGCTTTAGCAATTTTTTTTTCCATCAAAGGTTGGTTATGATATGGCCAGAGAATTGATTCCCAGCTTGCAACCACTTTCTCCATTAGAGCATCCTGGAACTTCTTGTAGTACTTTCATCAAGGTAGTTATATTTATGTACCCCTACCCAAAATAATTTTTTGGCACTTACTGATCATTAAGCTCACATCCTAGTGCACTTAAGAGTCTTGACCTTGTAACCATAACTGACAAAACCTGGATTTAGTTCAGTTTACACCATTCTACAAACAACACTCTAGACCATGTTTCAGCTCTATGCTAACATGACCACTGGTAATCTGAACATTAAATATATTCTTGAAACTCCTTAAAAACTACTGATATAAGGAAAAGATGTTGTTTATCTAAAACATGAACAAGAAAATACAATGAATTGTCTCTTAGTGGGGCTGCTAGTGTCCTTGGAGGCTCAATTTTATGCCAGAACCCTTGCACACCCCACACTGGCTTGCTTCACCCACCCCATCAATTCTTGCAGACTTTGTAAGAAGCTTGCATTTAGTGCTCATGTGGCAGTGCCAGACTCCTGGTAAACCTTACTGTGCTCATTAGGTGAAGCTCACATGATTCTTATTCTTACATAGCCATGAATTCTTCTGATGGTTTTTTAAATTTCCTCTTAGAGTGATATTAAGTCAAGTCGTAGCCCACAAGTCATTGATCTCACAAGTGAAGGCTCTTTAACAACTATGGCACATCAGCCATTGAGGCATATGCCTCCTTATCCAGCTCATCCTCATCATTCCTCAGCCTTTCACAGAGTTAATAATCTGCCTGGTCATCCACCCTCAGAAAGTCATGGGTGAGTACTCTATTTTACAACAACTCAAGCCCAAGTTAATAAAATGCTATATTTATTGTGTTATATGTGTGATATGATGAAAATTATTTTGAGTCAGTCAGGGTCTATCTTATGTTGCTTTACCTGCATCTGTCAACTTATTTAATATTCTGATTTAGAAGTAATTTTGTGTTTTAGGAGTTCATCAAGTCATAGCTGCCCCTTTCTTCATCAGCAACAGCAGCAGCAGCAGCAACACCATCACTCTTCACACAATAGATTTTTCCATCCATCAACAAACAACAATTTCTGCCCTCTCAGTATGGGATCTACAGTTCCTTTACAACATCACCCACCCCATTCTGGACCACCAGTTCTCATCGATGTGGATCAAATACCTGATCATGTCAGAGCAGTACCAGTAACAAGCCTACCAAACTCTTTGCTAGTTGCAGGTGTCCCTGTTGCAGCGCCAACATACATTCAACCTCACCATTCTCCAGTAAGTAATCTTCTTAGAAGTTTACACCAAATTGTTGTAGCCAGCCATGTCACAGATAGGTACCAATAGGAAACTTTAAAAAGGAAAACAACCTAAACTAGAATTAGTTGTATGTAGGATTAATAGTATTAGTAGTATTAGTTTTTCATTTTTTATTCTGCCGATTTTTCAGATGGATGTTGATGGCAGAGGAAGTAATGGAGTTAGTACACACCATCATCATCATTATCACCACCATCACCACCACCACCATCATCATATCGTGCAGCCTCCTTACCAAGTTCCACAGCCACAGGCATACCACCCATACCCTACACCTGGAAGTATGGTAAGATATCATTTTAACCCAACATATGGAACTGCGTTCTTTTCATCAGTTCTGTGAAGTTTCCAATCTTCAAGGATATAGTGAGTTTTGTAGTGTATTAAAATAAGTAATCAATAAAATAGGAAGGGCCCTGAGTAGTGTGTTATTTTATATCTTACTCCAGGATTACCACATCTCCATCCCTTCTATAAATAAAGAGACCATATATTCAGTTGTGGAATTTGTGAATCAGGTCTAAGACATCCATTTTTGTTCTTGTCTCTATTAGCACTACAGACACTACCGAAGATGGCACCACAACAACACATCTCATCCAGGTTGGCCTTCCCGGCGTGCTCACCGCACACCTCCACCACCACCCCCTCCTCCTGTGCACTCTGGTGTACATCCATACCCTGATTTACTCTATCATTTAATATCTGTGATGTCCATACAGCAGTTAGCAACACAGCCAACTCCTGCTGCATGGGAAGAAGAACTTCATCCACGTGAAAACTATGAGGTAAGTTTTAATTTAAGAGGAAACTGCCAGCTATTAAGTGCTTCTTCATGATTGTTAAAATTTCTTTACATTTCTTGCAGACCCTCCTTAACTTTGCAGAGCAAATGGGAGAGGTAAAACCTAAAGGATTGTCACGTGTTGAAATCGATCAGCTTCCCACATACCGTGTAACAGCAGGAGCAAAGGAAGAAGCTGAGGAAAAACGATGCGTGGTTTGCTTGGTAGACTTCGAAGAGAAACAGCTTGTCAGAGTATTGCCTTGTTTGCATGAGTATCACACAAGATGTATTGACAAATGGCTCAAGGTAAGAGCAGTTTTGATTTCCAAGGATTATAAATTAAGGTCTATTTCAAGGTTTTGGGCCAGGGTTTTAAATTTCATGCAAGTAACATTTGTGGTAATTCTTTTCATCAGATGGATTGATGGATTGAAAGATTGCAAGTTACTTGAAATTTTGAAATATAAAAAATTAATTGACTTTGAATTTTACTTATAAAGCAAATCAATTAAAGCAATATTAACTATGGTATTGAATTGAATCATGGAGCAGGATTTGACCAATCTTTATTTGTAGCAAAACAGTTGAGAAATATTTTAGTTTGCTTTAAACAATAAGGGGAAAAAAGGGATAACACCTGTCTAATTTAACTTGAGGAAGTGACTTCCCACCCCTTTTAAAGGTGTCTAAAGCAGACCACGAGTAATCTGTAGTTAGTTGGAATTGTATGACTGTAAATATTATTAAACAATGAATAAAAAGAACATTAAGTAATGGTTAGACTGTGCATCTTAAAATTTTTTCATCCATTTAGGTTGATAGCTGATAATATGATTATTGAATTTATTTGTATTTATTTTGTAGTCAAACAGAACATGTCCCATTTGCCGAGCAGAGGTTAATGTCAATACAGATTAAAGTGAAGAGTTGAAAAATGGATTTAAGGGAGATGTACCCTTAATGAAGAACAAAAGAGGTAGCAGCTGCAATAAAATTTGGGGTCAAGAAAGATGGCTTAACATTGAAAGGCCTTCAATTGTAAAAAGCTATAAAATCTTAATTGCTATGTAACCGCAATGTGTTCCATGAATGAAAGGTGCAATAATGCAGACTTATGCTATATATTTGGAAGTGTTGAGACAAAATTGAGATAACCAGCTTATGCTGACATAGGAACAGTTGTAAACATTGTGGCTATCATGATGTTGAGCCCTTTATACCAATACAAGGAAATAAAACAATTTATTTTTAGCTTATGGAATACTCCAACCCTTTAAATTCTAGGGAGAAAGTCATCTGAGAAAAAGTGAAGCATTTATGCAAAACATTGAAATTTGTTGGTGCAGAACGAAAAGGAATTTTATCTGGAAATTTTTCTTGCTTTATGCAACATAGTCAATACTTTCATTTTTGAATTGAAACTACACAGGTCAGTCATATCTCTTACTGCCAAATACATGGCTTTGTGACCCATATTTTGAACATGTCAGTGGAAATGCAGATTGGTAAAAACTATGTGTTAGCTTGATGCTGCTAAGAAGTGATGAAACAGTTTTTGTTTTCAATCTCTTGACCTTAAAGATCTAAGAATTTCTCTGTCCTAAGGAGTATATTGAGAAACCTATTTTTCCTTATGAGAATTAGCAATTCTGTTTTTTGGATTTAGGAACTTTTCAGATCAATTGAGTATAGGTGGGTTTTCTCTTCTCTGCTTGCATGTATTCATTTTGGTAAATGAAGTCCATGGTTCACCTGTTGTTCCATTTAAGTAGTTTTGAAGAGAACAGTTCATTTTTTTGGTTTTTAATCATGGTAAGGTATCTCATTACAATTTCGATGGAATAGAAAACTTGCACAACTTTCGTATTACACAAAAGATATTAAAACCAAGGTCAGATAAATTAATTGGGCTTGATTGTGACCATTGAGCATAATGCTGGAAGAAGTATTGTACTTAATGAACATACACATCTTAACCTCTCTTTTTCTCTGACTTGCATGAAGTTTCCAGGCAACACATTGGAAATGCTGTCTCACTTTTCATTACTTTGGCTAGTAGGCAAAGACATGTCAACAGATGGCTTGTTACTATTCAAGTTCTTGCTATGCGTGGTTGCCTGGGCACTGTGAGAATTAAAATTTGCTTTTAAAGCTTGCACCTTAAGTCTAGTTAAATTTTGACCTCAGCCTAAGTAAATCTCAAAGTTTTGAGTGTAATTTATCTGACCTCTATCATAATTAGCCTCAGTGAAATTGTTTTGTATTTTTAGTGTTCTAAAGAGTTACTTTAAATGGAGCAACACCTATTTACCTTCCCAAAATACGAACATTTTACTATCTCATATTATTTTGTTACCTGTGATAAACAGAGAATTGTACTTTGCTCATTCTGTTTCAAAACAGAAACCCTCTCATACCAAAGCAATTTGTAAATAAAGAATGGCCATTGAGTAAGACATGCTAGGTATGAAAACTAAAAGTGGGAAAAATAATTTTTATAAAGTAATGTCACATACATATAGATATATCCTGCTGTTTTGTACAAAAAAGTATAAGTTACCATGTGCATGGGGATGAATGTGGCTGTGAAAGTAAACAAAAGTTGAGAGAAATATACTGAGCAAAAGTTGCATTACTGATTTTATTAAAAGGAATTTGAAAAATGGCAGCCATGAAAGGTCAATGTACATGAAACAGCAATAACAAATAAAGATAACTTTTATGACAAGTTGTGAGATGAATTATTTTATCTTGTTTGATTCCTTTTGCCAAAAGCTGGCATCAATGATGAAAACAGGCGTTAAACAATGTGATGACAGTACAGTGCAAAGGGAATAACAGTAATAATGGTGTCTCTCTGCAATGAGTAATCCAAATTACAACAATTATTCAGGTAATTGTGTAGTACATTGCATCTATTGCTGTCATTATTTCTTACTTTTGAAAACCTCCATCTAAGAAAATTAAATATATTTTAACCTTTAATTTCTTGAAGTGATTAACGTTTAACTTGCCGATATAATATCCAACATTACCCAGGCAAACAGTAATAAGACTGTTCAAACTTATGGGGTTGAAGTTATCTTGATCTAACATCACATTCTTGTAACCAATATACAAGGAAATGTGTAGAAGTTAGAGGATAGAATTAACAATTAGATTTTATGAATAAAAGGATTAAAAATATGTTAGTTGAAATATAGGTTTCTGTATTTGAGAAAAAGGCTCAATGGAAATCAATACACAAGTAAAGAAGTTTAGAACTATAATTTACCTGGATAAAAAATAAGCAAAAAATATAATTTCCTCCTAAAGTTTTATTGTTAATTTCATGATCAGTTACCAGAAAAGAAAAAAAATATCTCCAAGTACACTACATGAGTATTCCCCAACCCATTCAATGATTGTATTTAAGTTATTACAGTTAACATTATGGGTTTACAAGTCAATCACTTTATTTAAGTGCTCCATCAAAATTTCTAGTACATACATGAATATTTTTCTTTCAGCAGAGGAGTAAGAGTGGCCTTGGTTTTTTCACATCAGAAATGCTACCAAAAGGCCAAAAAGGCTGAACTTCTCTAATAAATAAAATCTGAAATTCAACTTATCTAAAACAGGTCAAATCATAAACCACAGTTTGAACTTTGCAATAGTTTTTTAAAACTTTTGAAACAGTTCATTTGAGAAATTTGTATAAACCTATCAGAACTGAATAAAAGTTTGACCCATGCCTTTTGAAATCTATGCAAATCTCAAAGTTCTTTTAACACTAATTACTTAAAATCTTGAGTCTAAAAAATTTCTTAAATGAAAAATGGAATAGGTATATTCTCAAAATTATAATGGCAAGCCATCATTCATCAAACAGGCATCAAGATCAAAGTCACCAAACACATCATCAATACTACTTGGGGTGGATGTTGACATCATGTCATCATCAGCATCACCATTATAACTATCCACTTCCATCTTACCCTCACAAGGGAATGACTGAATACTGCTGTTGAATTAAAACATTTTCAACCAATAATTAACACTCAATGACAAAAACTAGCAATGTTAAATGTTGATTACTTGAAGAATACTTACTGTAATCACAAAACATTTTGGTCACATGTACATTGGTTCAAAAGAATCAATTCCATACAGACAGCTCTCCTTTAGTCAACCCTTAAACTCTCAAGAGCTAATTGTTAATTCTCCCTCCTAGCTATGACACTTTTACATGTAAATTAGTAACATGAATTTGTGTTAAATCAAGAACATGTCTTCCTAAAAAGTTTGAGTATTCTCATTTCCTGTTTTTTGGATAATGTATGGATATTACAAGGAGAAATTGTATGTTGATCCCTTCTGAAAGTTAAGGGGTTGATGAGAGTAATGCTTCAAACCACTCTTTGCCTACTAAATGTGTGTCCCTACCTCTGTGAAGACAAAGAGAACAAATCCTCTTTTCCTTCAGATGGTGGGTCCCAGATGTGAAGTTTTCGACGCCAAAGCTTCACCTGACCAACCCAAGATCGAGTGCTGCATATTTGAAATTTGTCTGGTGTATTGGGGTCTTCTTTCGTCCGTTGTTCTCTGAAAGTTTTATTCAATAGGAAGTGCACATAAGAGACTTATCATTTTTGCTAAGTGTAAACTTACAAAAATTCAAGTTTAATTACGTTGGCCATTTTTCTGGTGATCTCAGCTGTAATAGAATAGTAATTGAATTAATCTCTAAGGGTATTAGTTCAACAAGTGATAATATATAGATTTAGGCAAGCCTAAAAGCGGAGCTTGCATTTTTTTTTCCTGCACGTCTCTTCAACAGAACTAAAGCCCCTACTATGGAAAAAGTGCATGGTAATATTAATGGATTTTCATTCACAACTTCTCCATGTCCGTGTAGAGGATTGATCATAAGACAATGCCCATGGTACAGTTGGCCGCACATGCTAAAAGTAGCACCTTGTATGATCAGTCGTACAGTCATATGGTCATACATCCAAATTTGTTCGGCTTGATGGGTTACCACTATTTTGTACAATTATGGGGCTACATAAGCTCCACTATATACTTACAACAGTTACAAAAACAGCCTTTCTCAACATTGTGGAGGATGGTAAGACTACCATTGCATGCTAGTAATTACCTTGGCACTGCAGCTGTGTAACGTCCATAGGACAAGGTGTTCTTTCCAATGTCAATTTGTTTTTGTCTTTGGAGCAGTTTATGTGGATCAGTCAAGACAGGTTTCTGGCTTAGAGATTTTAAATTTTCATCCCTAGACTCTGAGAGCAGCAGTTTTCTTTTAAATCTGCAAGTTTCAATTAATTTTGCTTAGTACAGTTAAGTTCTCCAGAAAGCATTTTATGATGCACTAGATAATGATATTTAAGTGTTGAATACATCTGTCTTGGATACCAATAACTGACGCATAATAATACAAGTTCTAAGCCAGAATTTTTACTATATCACACATTTCTAATTCTGGTGGAATATTTCCTTGTCATTGGTAAAGTTTTTCTACACTGTTTGGCTTCTCTGAAGGCCTAAACAATTAAAAAAAAATTAAAAGAAATGACTGTCTCCAGAGGAAAAAAATGTACATTGCCCAAGAAAAGTTGAACAGAAAAATAAGATCCTGAAAACCTTTACTCTATTTGTCATAGATTTCTTCATCAGAAAATTTTTTAATTTTACACCCTCATCTTTGAGGAATATCTCAATTATTTGAAGTAATACATTAGTTTTGGGTGATGGGTCTAAAGAAGTCTAAAATTTGTGAAGCTTTGCTTCTTAGCCATCAGCCAGCAATTGTTTGTGATCATCTCATGGTTAAATGTGACATTCTGCCAAATGTGATGTTCTTATGAAAGCAAGATTTAATTCTTGAAGAATCTTACTAGTCTCTCAAGAACAGCTAAGTTAATGTCTGCCTGTTCAGTGGTTAGCAACACAATGGACAAGTGCTGTGGCTCACAAATGTTAAAAGATCAGACAGTTATTGCAGTGATGTGGTGATGATAAATGACTGGATAAGTACGGAGGAGCAAACACACACACACACACACACAATGGAAGAGAAAGATGAATGAACTTATGAGAAGGCAAAGTCACATTTCCATGTCTCCTGCACTTCGCTGTCATCATTTGGCATTTACCTATCACTCACACTGTACGTTGTGCATTTTTTTTGTGGCATGGCAAAAGAAGAGCTCAGTAACTTGACAGCACGAAGGGTAAGACTCTTTTCCTTTATTCACCTTTTTTCAACAAAAGTTGACCATTGTGGTCATCATTAACAACAAAAAACATTTTCATAGCATATTTTAGAGGCAGCTTATTCCTGCTGTGATTTGTGGGGGAAAGGGTGGGTAAAAAATGTCGTCGCCTGCTCATGGAGTGTCTTCTTCATTGTAATTTCCTGAGCAACTGGTCCACAACCTTACTATTACAGCCAATTATTAGTGCCCCACAGCGAGTTAGAGCCTCAACATTTACATATTCAGACCCAGGGTGCTTTTATTAAAACATGGTTGCACTGTGAAAGGTATTATTCCTATAAAATTACCCACAATTACTTTACAGGTGAGTTGAATCAATTTGTTTAATTTAAAAAAAAAAAAAAAAAAAAAAAAAAAACATACCTTAAATTTGTTCTCTTTTTCACTGGGTCTCTTTTCCCTTCTTCCTCTTCATCAACTATACTTCCCCAGTCCTTTGTCAACTCAGGAGTATAACTGAAGGATAATTATTTACATAGTACTTTCAGTATTACAAACTCATTCATGTACTTAGAAGGTGAATTCTTTTGGAAGCAATCCAGATCTGCATTGGTGATACAAGTTCATCACTTGGTGAATTTGCTCAGAGTTATCATTCATAAGCTTCTTCAATGTGTTAGAGCAATTCTCAATTGAGTTTCCAGAGTAAACTAGGATAATGTTTTGGTTTTACTTAACCTTGCTCTGTAATTGGTCTAGAAAACTTCTGCCATCCTCTTGACCAATCTTATGCAAATCTTAAAATAATTGGAACTAATTCATTTGCATTTTCCAGTGCTCCAACACTTTCAGTTCTCATTGGCTAGTGATAATGTTAACCTTGGTTCTGATTGGTCACTTGGGTTGACTTGGTTTTTTTTGATACTTAATTGAAAATAGCTCTATAAAGCAGGTGATCTTGGATCACTTATCTCTTAGTTGTTAACGTTCTATTTTTCTGATCAAGAGGTCCAAATTTGAGCCTCGGCCAGGGTCTACATCACTATGCTGTGTGTTTATAAACATTACAGTATTTCTCTCAACCCTGGCATATAAATGAATTTCAGAAAACCATCAGGAAATCTTTACAAAATTTTGGCATAGAATCGCATTCTACCTTCAAAGAGAAGCAAAACTGCCCTTTGTTATCTCACAGAGGGCCAGTATGAAGACTTAGGCAGTGTTCACACTTGGTGCCCGAGCACTAGTACCCGGGTACCGGCACAAAATGGTGCTGTGTTCAGACACACGGTACCCAGTCTGAAGATATGTTTGCATTCAATAAACAGAGCACACGCTCACTATTGAAATCTCGAGTGGGACAAGGGATTGTGGGTACGAAAACAAGTGGTTTGTGGGTAAAGTGTCAGGGCACCAACGAAAAATGTGTTCACACAAGGACTCAGTGCCCAGTTTAGTGCCCGAGTACAAGGTCGAGACCTTGTACTCAGGCACCGGCACCGTGCCCGAGTTCTGGCGTGGGTACCAGGAAAAAAGGTGTGTTCACATTGGTGCCCGGCGTAGAATAGAACCCGGGCACGGTGCCCGGGCACCAAGTGTGAACACTGCCTTAAACACCATTGATTGGTACAAAAACGGATAACATGAATATTTACCTCGAAACTCCAAGAGGAGGGAATTCTTTGGAGAGGTCCTGAATTTTAAGATGTGATCTGTTGGGGGGTGTCTGTTTGCTGCTTGCAGTTTTAGCCCATTTATTTCTTTCGTTTTGAGGGGTGTTTACATCCGAGATGTTTTCATCAGAGTTGTTCTTGACCGAAGGAAACAGTGATATGCACTGACTCTCTGGTATTTCCCTCCTTCTCCTTTCGAAATAAAAGGATTTCTATAAACGCGTGCATATCTTATTCATAACACCCTTCTACTAAATTTGAGAACGCCATCGATCCTCCGTTTACACAGGTGTGTTTAAAGCGAATATTTATGTATGCCTTGCATTGCGGTTTAAGTATAATCAGCAACATCGTGAGAGCGTGAAATGGAAATGATGAAAGTTTAAATAGAACAAGTCAGGTTGATTTTGGTCTTTAATCTGGTTCGCACATCGCGAAGCAAAACATCATCTCACACAGAAATCTACCCTATTCTATTATGGCGGGAAATCCTTAGAACAGTTAGACTCATAATACTTACGATCTTGAAATTATCTGAGTCGTATCGCTCAATAAAACCTTATAATTACGTTCTTATTTTAAACCTGTCGATCAACGAATCAAGCAAACTGGAATAAAGCAAGGAAAGATTAAAAAGAATACCTGTGATTGTCACGCTTCTGTGTCTTTCGGAAGTTCCCTGACCTGTACATTTCACGAGAATCTCTCGAACTTCGTTCACTTTCTCTGCTGTCAGGACGCGATTTCTTGTTTTGCTGGAATGTAGGAGACTTTGCGTCCATATTGTTTAAGGGACTAATTATTTCTTGAACATCGATTCACTGAAAAAGTGGTTGTAAGTCAGTCGAGAGTTTAGGCGCTTTGTGAAATGAATTTCGCGCCAAGCGACGAAAAGAAGCTTGCTTTCCAAATAAGGTGACCGAAGCCAAATTAGGTTAGTGAGCGAGACCGATGACCGAAAATAGCGCAGATGTCTTTAACACCATCCCATAATTTAGCTTTGTAGCGTGGATTTCAGTTCGCAAAATGTCGAGTCGTTACTCAAGACCGCCAAACAGTTCACTTTACGTGAGAAATTTACACCATGATACGAGGTAAGACTCACAAGAGACACAGTATAACCTCTATTCTTTTTGAAATCCACGTAACGCTATGGATTTCTTTTCACAGACCCGAAGACCTTCGACGTATGTTCGGGAAGTATGGACGCATTACCGACGTGTACATTCCCCTAGATTACTACACGAGGGAGTCTCGAGGCTTTGCCTACGTACAATATCCTTTTCTGTATGTTGTGACTTGTTATTCGTCAAGTTTCTTTCTATCTCTGAGTTTCTTTGGTATTATTCGTAATAACTGAATTATCTCATTGTACTTTTGGTAGTCAGGACTAGAGAGAGAACGAAAGCGAAAGTCCTCAAGAAAAAGTCTGCTAAATCGGTAAAGATTTTAAAGCCCAAGCTAATCCAAAGTGGGAACGAAAGTAAAAAGTCCAAGTAACAGGAATGAAAGCTTGTAAAGACAAAGCAAAGAGATATGATTATTCAAAAGATGAAGTTAAAAAGAGTAAATTGTCAAGCTACGGCTAGCCCAGGCGCGAAAAAGGCAAAGAAAGGTTTCAAGGGCTTGTCGAGTTAAGAGCAGTGGTGTTAAAAGTGGAGCCAATTCTGCAAAGAATGAAATTTTTAGATGTAAGTATTAGAACCAAGCATTAACTTGCCATCACCATTGCTGTTTTTATCGTATCCAGAAACTCCTGTCCATTCTAAAGCTTAAAATTTTTTTCAGGAATTAAGTAGTAGTGCTACCAAGTATAAAAGATCATCAGCAACAACAAAGAAAAGGTGTAGGCATGTAAAAGAATCTTAAAGTCAAGTCAAAAGAAAGAATGTGGTTGGCCTGCTGATCAAAGTGTGTTGCACAAGGTGCAGGGCAATTGAAAGGCAAACAGAGTCATCATGATGGTTTCCTTTTCAACCACAGATAAAAGGCGCCTAGAAAGTTCAAATTTGTCGGACTTGCAAGCTTGGTACACAGACAAGTCTTTAAGTAATGTATCAGAGAGTTTGATGATCAAAATCTTTAAAGTTTAACAAGGTGCAAAGAAAGGCGACAAAATGACATTCCAAGCAATTATTTTTCATCAAGACTGGCATTTCGGTTATCAAGTACCAAGTTTTCGAAAGAATAACAACAAATACTGTAAGTAATTCATGGTGATATGGAGCTTCAGTGTCTGTTTTAGATAGGGTATATCCCTTAGAATAAGGTATTTATTACAAGGAGCTTGGAAAAGGAGGGGTAGCAAACGCTTCACTTGATATCAAACAATTAGCTATGTTATTCTGCCGGAACAAGAGATATGCCAAGGAAAAGTGACCTTTGTTCAAATAGAAAGCAAAAATAGGTGCAACATGGTGACACAACTACCCCTTGGAGGGCCTTTATCTAGCTAGCATTGCTTGTAAAAGATTTTGTGGCTTTTTCCTTTAACGTTCCTCTGATATTAACTTTTGAAGAGTTTCATTTTCTCAAGATGTGATTGTATTTAGCCTTCAGGAATGTAAAGGTCGGAATTTTCTTTCAAACTACCTGCTTAATAGCAAAATGCCCTTAACAGCATTAGTCAACCTGCTATGACACCTTAATAGAGTATTGTAAAATCAAAATAATGAATCATAACTAATAATTAATCACAGTAAAGGAAATTATCACAAAAGCCAACGAGAATGCAAAGAAGAAACCAGCAAACTATTCAAAGTTGGAAAAACATTGGTCAACTAGTTGCAATTGGTTTTAATTTTGAATCTCAATGGTGGAGAGGGTGGCATAAGTTTTCTGGACCAATCACATGATGAAGTGAACCAAACCAAATCAATCCAGATTAACTTTTGAAAATCAGTGAGAAATTGCTCTAAATGAATATGTTGGTGGGAAAATCAGAATAGAGTTTAGCCTTGTTAGAAATGTGGAAGAAATGTATCACAAGTAACTTTGCTTACAATCATATGTAAAGCATTACTTAGGGTCATTTGAGTGTGGCATGTTTTATGCTATTGTCAAATCTGCTCCAGAAATGCAAGGGAAGGTAATTAAAGAGTGTGACGTATCAGCATAAAGTATCATTGTGTTCAAGTGTACTTCAGTGGTGACAGCACCTTCAAGCTTCTGGTCCAGGTCAAGCTTGGAAAAGGGGAAATCAAGCCTTAACTAATGATACATTTGAAGATATCCGTGATGCAGAAGATGCCCATTACTACTTGGACAGGGTTGTTTTGCTTGGAAGAGAACTGGAAGTTCAGTTTGCAGAAGGAGACAGAAAGAGTAAGGCACTTTATGAGACATAAACCCATTCAACATCAAAATAAGTTAAAGCTTTGATACTTTTGGAATTAACACCTCACCTGAAGCCAGCCTTTTTTCAAAAGCCTCTCACTTGTCAGTCAGAATTGAAAATAAACTCCTATGCATAGTGGCACCTCTCCTCCCCAATGTTTTCACGGACAAGCACTGAGTTCTGTAAAGTTTTTTAACAGATAGAGAATGAACTAGAAATCAAACAAGATCACTTTGCTGTCATGTCCAATTTTTTGATGTTTAGCACTTGAGGCTCAAATAATTAAATAAGCAGAGCCACCCTTAGTTGTGTAAATATTTTAATTCCTCTTAACTTCGTCATTGCAATGCAAGAAACCAATCTCTTTTCTTTAAAGATGCATTTTATAGTTTTATCCTTGTAATTGGGCATTTATACCTTAACTGGTATGGATTTTGTGACTTGAGTCTGAGTCTTCTGTTTTATTGCATTTTCACCTGCTCTCAATATGATCTAACTGCAAATTATTTCTTTTGTTTAGCCCCACAACAGATGCGCGGCAAAGAAAAAAGGGAAGCCTATGGTGGTGGTGGTGGTGGTTACAGCAGCAGGAGAGATTATCAGGATGATTCTTATAGGTGAAACATTGCTTTTAATCTCTACTAACAAAGTTAGAGTACCTCATGATTGGGTGTCTTAAAACCCAAACCAATATGAAAAATACAGACCATCACATTAGAGGTCAATAGTGCAAGGAAGTTCTAAGATTCAAAGGATGTACATGAGAAGTAGCTCATACTTGTGAAAGTGTTCATAATTCAAGCCCCATTAGATTGCCATCTGATTTGTGTGGAGGATTTTGAAAGGTTTCTTTTCAAGTGACCTACTCCAGTGAGTAATGCAATGGAACCATGGCAATTCCATTTTACTGTCAACACCAAATTTGATTTGCTGTTTAGTTTGTTTTAGTTTGACCCTACTGAGTTTGATTGTAGTTGGTGTTTTGGCCCACTAAACTCTGATTTAATTACATGTAATGGAATTCTCCTTTTTAGATCATTAGTAGATTTTGAATTTTTTTTTTTCAGTCGTCGCTCCCGCAGTCGCAGTCCAAGGTGAGTTTTTGTTATTTCAAAGCTAAGAAACATGCGTCTGTGTAGCCACTAAGTCCCCTAAAGTACCGTCTTTAGTCCCTTAGTTTTTTGTATGTGTTAGCATGTGACTGCAGTTGCTCCTCATCGCACCTAACCCAGCTGGCGTACATATCGACTCCTGTTTTGTGTTCGTTCAAGCGTTTCAATTCTTCTCTCGCTGGGAAAACCTAGCGAGTGGATGCATCCTCAGAAGGATTAAAATATTTTGTTCTAGAAGTTGTGCTGTTACAATGGGAGTAAAAATAAGACGGAAGACCGACATCTTTCCACGTCCTTGGAGTTTTTAGATGTAGTTCTAAGCAGACGATTCGTTCCAAAATTTCCAGTATTAGTACAGTTCATGATCACATTCATGATTGTTTCTTTTCTTCAGACGTCGTCGCCGTCGATCTCACTCCCGTTCTAAATCACGTTCTCCCAAACGCCGTGAACGCAGCAGCCGTAGCGAAAGAAGCCGAGACAGTCACCGTGACAGCAAAAGAGAGAAAGAACGAGAGCGATCACGATCTCGCTCGAGATCACGCTCGCCATCTCCCGCACGATCAGCAGCTTCACGGTCACGCTCAGGCTCTCCAGCAGCAGAGTTCAGCGATAAAGAAGAAGAACAGGGTGGACAAAGCCGCTCACCAAGTCCAAACTAAGTTGTTCTCACTATGTGCTCGATTTAAAAGACTTGAGATAGAAAAGGAATTATATTCCAAGAATTGTTGCAACACTTCCAAGTTCAATAATGCGTTTTTTTAGATTTAGTTTGGCCTCTAGCTCTGTTCACCTCTCTTAGCACAAGCCCAAGGCAGTGTTCCTGCACAGAAAGTAGGAGGAAGTTGAAGAACTCTTAAATTGATATTTGTGTTTAGTTTTGATCATGCAACAAGTAGTGTTGTTCCAAATCGCAGCTATTCTCAGGCTCGAAGATTTTTTCTGTGGCGGAGTATTTTCAATAAACGACGGCATATAATGATTTTTCCATTTTAGGGCGCTATGTACACATCAAAAATGCACGTGCAATCGAAATATAGCTTTATATCTTAACACTGTAAACTTTTATCGTAGCGTTGAGAATTAAATCTTGCGTTGTTTTACGTTTTGTTGAATACTGAATCTGGCTGCCCACCATGCTCATGAGTTACACACAATTCGTATGAACATCTAAACAACTTGATTGCATGACACTCAACTTGTATGTGGTCAGTTTCCTTCGTGTTGTCTTTCGTAAATTTTACAAATTTGGTTCACGGGAAAACTAACAGACAATTATATCGCAATGAAAGCCAAATCCTCAAGGATTGAGAATTTTCATTGAAATGTTTCTAGCCTTCGACCATCCTTGATTCCTCTAATTCCACCGAGTGACCAATCTTAGGTACACTGGGTGGCAGAGTCGCTCGGATCCAGGGCGACTGGTAAAAGCCTTAGAGGATTAAACCTTAGAGGAAGGTGCAAAAATTTATATTTTTACCATCTTTCCCTGTACGGTGATGATCGCGAAGGTCTCCGGGACGTACTTGTGGCCATGTAACAGTGTTCACTCACCACTGGGTTTCGATTGGTACGGCTGCACGTGAGTGACTGACCAACTGTCGGTTATTAGATTAGTGTATATTTCTGTTTTACTCCAATCCACCCCAGGTCCCCGAGTTTGGATAAATTCTGATCGACCTCTTTCCCAGGCAGGTCCAAGCCTATGAGGACGCTCAGGAGCTAATACCACTAGACACGAGGCGCTAGTATCAATCAATTTACGTCCATATTCCTTTTACTCTAAAAAAAATTCTTCGAAATGTTGCGTCTACGCAGTAATTCTCTATCTTTAGAAACATCCATAGATAACGGAAACCAGGAACCCATTACTTGATGGGTTCCTGCGGAAACCCAAGGTATGTACATATACACACACTTCCTCGGTAATTGGAATAGGCTGTAGTCAGGAGCCCATTACAGTAATGGGCTCCTGCTATAGTATAATAAATGTCAAGAGCATACTTTCACTATCCCTCTCTATTCCACCATCTATCTTTCAATACACGTTTACAGGATTAGAATTTTATTTTTAAATGATAGTCTTGGCGATTTTTTGCTGCTCGCCAAAAGCGTGTTACTGCGCGTGTTGCGTGAGATATGTGCTCTCTCAGTCAAAAAAACTGGGAACAATAATATTTACTCATTTTGCGCGGGAAATTGGTGTGAGGCTGGCCAAAATTAACGCCCTTGCGCATGCCTTACAATTGACCGCTGTGTTGTGCCATCATGACGGCCTATATCTTGAGTGTTCAACTGTGCTGTTCTGAACTGCGAAATGAACTGCCTATTTTGAGACCAAAAGATGAGCAAAAACGGTACCACAATCTTCACTTGCCTAATAATATACGACGGCTCTTTTCAGATGGTGTTTGGATGGAAAAAATGACGTCTCAGCGGTTTTAATACTCTGAAATGGAAACCACGTGTGACATGTAGATCAACTGCTGAGGTTAGTGAAAAACATAAACAAAAAGACTGGTTGATGAGCATGTTGTTTCAATTTATTTCTGCTCCCTGTTCTTTTAAGTTATTGAATAAGCTTGTAATGTAATCGGATCATTTTGACATTCCACCAGTATAAGTACAAATAGTTCTCAGTGTTTTGCGGGAAATTTAAAAAGTGCTGACAAAGTAAAATTAAATTTTCTGACAGTTTTAAAATTACATATTCTTATATACGATGTGAAAAATTTTTTGTGTGAACGTAATCTAGTTCATGTTTATCTTATCCTCTGTTGACCTAAGTGTTGCACAAAAAAAGTATTATTTAATTGCATGCTAGATAATTATTATGAACTGTGTTGGTATTTCAACATTAATTCTTCAGTTGGTATTCAATTTCAAGACTTTGGAGCCCTCTTTTTTCCAACTATGTATTCCTCTGTATGTTTGCTCTATGTCTTTAAGGTCTACTAAGATGTATTTTGATCAAATATAGAAGCGATCCTCGTAGTTATGAACACTACTTAAGTAGTAGTGTAAATAAGGCCTGAAAAATATTCAGGTTCATACAGGATTTGAACCCATGACCTCTGTGATACTGATGCAGTTCTCTACCAAATGAGCCAACGGGCTTTATTTTCACCACTTCCTAAGTAGTGTTCATAACTGCAAGGATTGCTTCCATATTCATTTCTTCAATTGAAGTTCACATAAATAATTTTCATGTACCGGTATTTACAGTCATTTATATATTTTGATCATTGATGGAGTGAGAAGAAGGGAAACTACTTAGATCATTTTAGCATAGGGCCTATGACAACAGACCTCATTTTGATAAATATATTGATTACTCAATGTGCTCAGGCAAAAATTTACACCTTTGTCCCACCCCCCCCCCCCCAAGTATATGTAAAAAGACAGTAGCATGAATTTGGGGAAAAAAGCAAACTTATTAGGGGAAGCAGAGAATAACATGTTTAATCAAAGTGTTAAAGCATGAATTGATTGTCTTAAAGATTAGAATGGAGCAAGTGAGTAACAATGTGAATTGAATGCTAACATCTTGAATTTGCAAACAGGATTTTGAGTGCCATGCTTAACGAGTTTGCTTGAAATGTTCAAAACATATCTGATTTGTCTCTTGGCTAAGATGAAATGCCACGTCATACTAGTTACAAAATATTATTTTAACAATTTTCTGAAAATGTGGTCTTGTATTTTCAATTTGTTTATGTTCTTTACCCAAATGTTTTCTGTGCTCAGACCAAAAGATGGCTTTTAATTATTAAAACATATAAACTTTGTGTGACAAATAACATGGCAATGCACTCACCAGGTGCCAAACAGTATTAGTAGTAAAGCCTAGTTGGATTCCAAGTCAGTTTAATCTGGAAGTAATGTGAGGTCTCTATATTCTTCACTGAAATGTTGATTAAGAAATGTTAGTGGCTGCTGAGTGCTCAAATGTTCCAACAAAAAAAGGAAACTATGAGTATGGATTATTTAATTAGTGGAAGGTACATCAGGCTATGTAAACACGGAAACCATTTTACATTTCTTTTATAAAATAACTAATGAAAGAGGAACAAAAACTATGTTTACATATGCTCGTGTAAAATGGCTTTATGGCCAATCAGAGCGAGTGTACTATTTGAATTATTTTATAATTCACAATGTATCTTCTGCAAAAATTACATTTTCTCCCCAGTCTCTTCCCACAGGATCGTTTTAAAACTGATTGAGAGGTCTACAGAATTTTGGATTTTAATTTTGAATTTTGAATTTTGAATTCCTTACTCTCATTAGATATTAACAAGACAGTCATTGAACTTGAGTTTGTTTGCCAAACCAGTGCTGTTATTTTTTCAAACATGTACATGTGCTTTTTTTTTTCCTTATGTGCTCTCTAATTGACAGGTGTCAGATCATGACTGATACTTGTTAAAAAATTGTTTCAAAGTTTGTTTGGAAGCCTTTTAGATCAACCTTTTCATTACACAAATAAAAATGTTATGGTGAAGCCTCTCTCTTTCATTTGCATTAGTTCTGTTTCAACTACCTTTCACTTGTTCAAAAATTGTTCAGTTTATGGAGGATCTTGCCTAATTTACATCCATAAATAAAGGATTTCATTAAGTTTTAGGAAAAAATAAAAGTGTTATTTGCCAGCCTAGGTTGGTCTGTATTGAGAAAAATTGTTCCCTCAGCCTATGGCATCAGGCAGTACTCAAGACCTTGGGCAGAGTTTTTACTAACATGGACCTCTCTGCTGTTATTCAATGTTAATTATTTCAGGATATTTATGCATTAAGCTCTGAGCTTAACTTGGCTGTTAACAGTTTGCTGCTGGACAGTCCTAGACAGTCATAACTCCTTAAGGTTAGAGCAGAAATGTTGGTTGATCTTGACTTATAGTTTTTGGTGCGTAAGGGTGAATACAAGTGGGTCAACTTAGTCAACCAATGAAGTGACAGAATTGGTGTCTTCTTTGAGCTCATGAAAATTGTATTGTTTCATTCTCCTGCAATGTAACATGATGTTATAAATGACTGACAGACTGACTGACTGATCAATGAACAGAAAAAAAAAACTACCTGAATGATTAACTGATTGACAAATAGACTTACTGACTGGTTTAAAAGCTTGTTGATCGATCCATTGATTGATTGATTAGCTGATTGACACTGCCTGACTGACCAACAAATGCTCTGACTTACTGACTGACTGACCAACTGACTAGTTGGCCAAATTGCTGACTAAATGACTGACTGATGGACAGACTGACTTGTCAACAGATGGACTTTCTGACCAGTGAACTGGCTGATTGATTGACTGACTAACTGGTTGACTTACTGACTGGTTGACAAACAGATGGACTCACTGGCTGTTCAACTGGCTGATTCATTGACTGATTGTTTGACTGACTTACAGACTGACTGACCAACAGATGCACTAACTTATTGACAGACCAACTGACGGACCAAATGACTAGCTAGCTGGCTGGCAGGCAGGCTGGGTGGCTCGTTGCCTGGCTGGTTGCCTGGCTGATTGACCAACTGAATGAATAATCTATCAATAAATTTACCAAGAGACTAGTAGTATTGTTAATTCATTTATGCTGAATGGTTACAGACTGAACATAATTGGGTTTCCAGATGAGTTATTGCCTTTTCATATGATTATTTCTGCTTGATGGTTTCAACATCCTTTCCCACTGCCGAGATGGTCTGGGATACTGTAAAGGGCCATTATGAATGAGAAAAAATATCTAACCCTTAAATTTAAAATAAGATGTATAGGGCCATTTCTCAGTAGTAAGTCTTGACTCTGTTACACCTTGTGGGCCTGAATACTGCCTCACTGTTGATGATTGAAAAGTTAATTGTCAAAACATGGCACATACCTCTTTTTTTCCTGTCTGTACAGCTGTTTCAACAACTGACTATGGCAGCATTTTAAGCTTTCAAACAATTTTTTATCTGGATGAGTTAAACCTGTGTCATTGTTATTTTTATATCAATGTTCATTATGTTCTCACTGGCCAAGATGCAACTTTTTGTAACATATTACAATCCTTGTACAGATGTATGGGGTCAGAGCCTAATAAAGCACTAGTTACTCATGTTACTACACTTTTTCCACCATCTTCATCTCAAACAAGAACAACCCCATTTACTGTGTTCAAACCATTTTTGTTTTAGCTCCATGTGAAACAAAAGCCACAGCTGAAGTTACATAAAGACGTCATCTTTACACATCAAACCAAATATTTCTTCACTAAAGAGCTAGTCATCAACAGGTATTTATTTGCACTGTATTTTCCGCTTAATTATGAATGTATGTATAACTATGTAATCTCACTATCACGCATTCCCATACCTATAAATAAGGAAATTTGGCCAATAGTATGTGAAATTTTAGTGCTTTTGCCTCTACCCAGTGGATGTTTTCCTGTATTTGTAAGTTGCAACTTTTTGGGTGGGGTTGGGAGTCAAATCTGTGAGAGAATTTTCCTCCATACATCTCTTAAATTGTTCACTCAGCAGTCAACACTGTCCACTTGAATTCTACATATAGGTGTTAAAAAAAAAAAAAAAATTGGGCGGGGCATTTGAACACAATTTTTGCCCCCAGGGGATGGGGTGGAAATTCGAACAAACCAGACTCAAGTGCTCAAAGGGTTGTCCAGGGGGAGATGTTAAAGTTTCAAATTGATCAACACATACACAACTCAAGACTGATTAAAGGTAACCGTGTACACATCTTTATTTGTCTCTACTTATAGTGAGAAGTTACGGTTAGATTTTGTATAGAATGTTAGAGTCTCAGCCAGTTTTGAACTTTTGTTAGAGGAAGGTTGTGTGGTCCACTCTAAATTGTTGAAGGTTTCTCTCAAAAAGGTTATTGGGGGAACGGGGGGTATTTGGAAAAGAAGGTGCCTTAGGGCCTTTCGTGGACAATATTCTCTTGCCAAACTCTGACTTTAATATTCGTTCAGTTGAGACGTTTCTTTTATTCCTATTTTGTTGTAAAGGCCAGTAGCTATGTGATAAGGTAGTGTTGCCTTTAACAACATCTAAAGCTACCCATCACCTGTTTATTTCCTGGTGAGATAATGCCTAGATAACTTTGTTGTACTTGTGCTACATTGTCACTGTTTTTTGCACAAAAATGGAGTTAACTTTGGCTCTGCTTAATTCAGTTAAAGTTTAATTTTGTTTTTTGATGTCTTTGTATAGTACTAAACAAATTACATACAGTATCGGGCTCGCACCTGCAAATACGTTTTACTCGAACTTTCTTTTTCAGGTAGACATTGTTTTAGTTGAAGATTACAGTTATGGAGGAATCGTATATGATGTCTACGGGGATCGAAATATCCAAGTTGAGATGTCGATGTACCGATTACAGGTTAGAAAGTTCTTCAATTTATTGAGTCCATGGTCATATTCTACAGAAACCTATCTAGACATGAATCAGTAATAGTAGGACTCAAAACCTTGAGAAATTGATCCTATCGCTGATGGGAAACTAAAATTTGAATGCATAAAGTGTCAAAGTAAACGCAAAGTGTGGTTTTAATGGCTTGTTGGAATGTTTTCGCCTCTTTGTTCCGTCAAAATCAAATTATAAGGCACATTTGTTAGTTTGCACTTGTTATTTCCTAGTCGTGCAATTCAAGCAATTAGCGAGTCGGCCACTGTCTATTTGTAGTACAAATAAACAAATTAAATATATCAATCAAATTCAAGTCATACAACTCCGCAGGTGGTTCTCCATGGACTAAGATTCACCGAAATTGTTTTTCAAGTTATCAAGAAATACGGGAAATTTGCTTCACAGAATTCAGTAATGCGAAGCCATTTCAGAAAGCCACATGCAAACGCAAGTTGAAATACGCAAATTCCACGCCGAAAGCAGAATTCACGCTGCCCGAGGGATTTGAGAGCACCTCGCTTATAGTTTCACCCTCCGTTTTGTTTCTATCTATCACCGTTTGCTTTTTGCTTTATTTCACTATAGAGATGCCTTCGTCAATCTGATAGAGTTGTACATTGTGATTTGTCAAACCTCAAAGACTTGAACAGTACACTGAAACAGCTTTCGTGTTGAATGATACTCTGTTTATTTGCAGCCCGTTCAAACAGAAGTACAGATTATATTTGTATCCTTAACCTTTCTCCAGATTGCTAGAGGGAGCAAAGAAGCCGGAAAGATTGGGCCTAAGAAATCAATAATGAAAGGCAGGAAAATATTAGCTTTTTGTCAGATGAAGAAAAGCTAATATAGTTTAATTACACCGAGGAGACGCTTAGTCTATACCAAGACAGGAGAAAGAAACAACGCAGAAAGGAAGGAAATATTTGAATCATTTGTCTCTCCCAATATTTACGTTTACCCTGATAGCTTGGACAAATATGAAAATTGGAAGGAGATATTGGTAAAAATCGGGGGTCGATCCGCTACCGTCCCCCACTACACCCACCTATTAAAGGCAGTTTTTTTTAGTATTTGTAAGAGCTGCGTACTTTCTGGCGACAACATCATGTAACATACATGCGTAATAAGACCTTTAAATGTTACTACCACTAGGTAGAGAACTTTTTTAAAAACTTACCAAAACTGCCACAGGAGGTGGGCGTGGCGGGGGAGGTTGGTCGGGGGAAACACAACTGTATTGAAAAAGTGGTAATTAAATTCTTGTAACTAAAAAAATGCAACTGAATTGATGTAAAAAAGGATTGTTACTTACATTAGGAGGTTATACTATAATATTAATAAAAAAAATGTTTGTACCACACGCTAGATGACTTTTATCTAGAGTTAGGAAACTGTCTTCTGGGGAACGATGGACGGGGAACCGTCTTTGATTTCTTTCCAAGGTAGGTGGGGTGGGGGATGGTGAACGGATCGAACCCCAATTTTTTCATTTTATTCCCTGAATTTGGGGTCGATCCAATTTTGCTTTCCAAGATTGATATTTGTCTCTGGTCTCGTGCTTAAGGTGATCGTGTTTCTTGGTATTTAGCTTTGGGTGGTTGAACGTTCATATTTGATCTTGGTTCTTGAGATAGTCATTCTTCAAGAAATCTGTGAAAAGATGAAGAGAGACTTTCGAATCAGCCACATTGCAACATTATAATACACGATATGACACCAATAAGCACTCATTTTTAACTGAACTCCATAAAGACGCGAATGGCCACTCAGTTCTAATGCTGTACATAAAGTACTTTGTTAAATTGTACATTCGTTTCGTTCAACTGTACCACACGTAAAAAATCTTGTCGTTTAATTAAAGCTTAAACTTATCAAGTTTGTTTCTGATGGTGAAAGACTACATCCGAGTAAACTGTACGTCAGCAAATATACTCTTTCAGACCAACTCTAAGTTTTAACCTGGATAACGAAAAAAATGCGAGTGTGTCAAAACTCAACGTAAAGTGCGAAAACAATGTTGGATGGATAATGCTTTTCCCTACTTAGGTTACTTAGAATCTTCATGGTGATTTTTAAAGACCCAGTTTACTACACAATCTATTTTGTATTGTTTTCCCTCGTATTCACGCTTGTAGTTATCTTTTCTTAGGAACACATTTGGTGTCTACCTAAATTACCCAAATGGGTGGTTTAAGACAATTTTGTGTGCCCCATAAAACACGATTGCCGCCCTACGTGCCACACGGCATGATGGGCATGAGTGAGTGATAAAACACGATTCAAAATACCATGACAGCACTCCTTGACTTAAGAAAGGGATATTTCTTCATATAACTAATTTAAAAAGTGAACGGAAGGGGAAGCCCTTCCAGGTAATTAGTGAGTGGATATGATTAAGGTTGCATGTCCTAAGATTGAGATAGTACATCATTCTTATAACAATCACAACAAGTTTGAATAAAAGATGATGACATACAATCCAAGAAGACTGCTACTCATCACTGACTGATCTGACAAATAATTGCTCCTTACTTAGTCCTAACATGATACACTAGACGACTCCATATGCCAATCGCACACCAGATATCGGTAATTTTATTCACCGGTATTCACAAAGCAGACTCGGAGCCAATTTTTTGAAATTGCCAGTAACTTAACAGGCCCAAAGCCATATTTTACTGACAACTTTCGCTGGCAATCGTTACAATCAGTGTATAGAATCGTCTGTTGTGTCACTGGCCCCTACCAATGTGTGACCTCCAGGAATTTGTGTTATCAACAGGGAAAAGGAAGGTAAAGAAGGTCATATAATAATGAGAACAGTCCTAACAATCCTGACAAAGTCTCTTACAAACTGTGTGAAAAATAGGTTTGTCCTACTCGTGGTAAAAATAAAAGCATCACGCCGGACAAAACTGGTCTCAGGCTAGCATTCAGTGAAAATACACTATGACACTGACCCTAGAAAGGGTCAGCTTTTAGTAACCCACCTCTTGTACAAAGTCAAACGCCCAATCAGCACATAAAGACATTCCAGTGGCCGAAACAGTTTACCCTCTTTTTGGGGGACCAAGTCTTTGCATCACAGATCAAGACTAAGGAAGAGTTGTGCAGGGTGAAACCAACTCCTTAGTGGGTCAGCTTTCAGTCACCCATCTCTTATACAAAGTCAAACACCTGATCAGCACATAAAGACAGTCCAGTGTTCAAAACAGTTTATCCTCTTTTATGGGGACCAAGTCTTTGCATCACAGATCAAGACTAAGGAAGAGTTGTGTAGGGTGAAACCAACTCCTTAGCAGGTCAGCTGTCAGTCACCCATCTCTTGTACAAATTCAAACACCTGATCAGCACATAAAGACAGTCCAGTGTCCAAAACAGTTTATCCTCTTTTATGGGGACTAAGTCTTTGCATCACAGATCAAGACTAAGGAAGAGTTGTGCAGGGTGAAACCAACTCCTTAGCAAGTCAGCTTTCAGTCACCCATCTCTTGTACAAAGTCAAACAACTGATCAGCACATAAAGACAGTCCAGTGTTCAAAACAGTTTATCCTCTTTTATGGGGACCAAGTCTTTGCATCACAGATCGAGACTAAGGAAGAGTTGTGCAGGGTGAAACCAACTCCTTAGTGGGTCAGCTTTCAGTCACCCATCTCTTGTACAAAGTCAAACACCTGATCAGCACATAAAGACAGTCCAGTGTTCAAAACAGTTTATCCTCTTTTTGGGGGACCAAGTCTTTGCATCACAGATCAAGACTAAGGAAGAGTTGTGCAGGGTGAAACCAACTCCTTAGTGGGTCAGCTTTCAGTCACCCATCTCTTATACAAAGTCAAACACCTGATCAGCACATAAAGACAGTCCAGTGTTCAAAACAGTTTATCCTCTTTTATGGGGACCAAGTCTTTGCATCACAGATCAAGACTAAGGAAGAGTTGTGTAGGGTGAAACCAACTCCTTAGCAGGTCAGCTGTCAGTCACCCATCTCTTGTACAAATTCAAACACCTGATCAGCACATAAAGACAGTCCAGTGTCCAAAACAGTTTATCCTCTTTTATGGGGACTAAGTCTTTGCATCACAGATCAAGACTAAGGAAGAGTTGTGCAGGGTGAAACCAACTCCTTAGCAAGTCAGCTTTCAGTCACCCATCTCTTGTACAAAGTCAAACAACTGATCAGCACATAAAGACAGTCCAGTGTTCAAAACAGTTTATCCTCTTTTATGGGGACCAAGTCTTTGCATCACAGATCGAGACTAAGGAAGAGTTATGCAGGGTGAAACCAACTCCTTAGTGGGTCAGCTTTCAGTCACCCATCTCTTGTACAAAGTCAAACACCTGATCAGCACATAGTGACAGTCCAGTGGCCAAAACAGTTTATCCTCTTTTTTGGGGACCAAGTCTTTGCATCACAGATCAAGACTAATGAAGAGTTATGAAAGGTGAAACCAACTCCTTAGCTAGTCAGCTTTCAGTCACCCTTCTCTTGCACAAAGTCAAACACCTGATCAGCACATAAAGACAGTCCAGTGGCCGAAACAGTTTATTCTCTTTTTTGGGGACCAAGTCTTCACATCACAGATTGAGACTAAGGAAGAGTTGTGTAGGGTGAAACCAACTCCTTCGCAGGTCAGCTTTCAGTCACCCATCTCTTGTACAAAGTCAAACACCTGATCAGCACATAAAGACAGTCCAGTGTCCAAAACAGTTTGTCCTCTTTCTTGGGGACCAAAACTAGACTTTAATATTTGTAAAAACTAGACTAAACTAGAAAAACTAGACTATAATATTTGTATGTTGTCCATATCAATACTTACCTCATGAAATCCACACCACTACCAAAAATCCAGGGATACTCATTCAGCGGAAGAGCATCCTTCTTACCATGGGATAGAAACAGGAAATCTTTCATGCCTCCCTCTCAAAATAAGGTTTTGAGTTCTGTAATATAAAAGAGTTTGATAGTTGTCTCAGTAAAAAAAATACAATAATACCTACAATCAATTTCAAGTGCTTTGTTAACAAGTTTTGAACCTTTTGACAAGCAAAAATCAATCTTGGTTACAAAGTATTTATAGCTATGTGCATGCTCTGTTGGGAAATTAGGTGTTTTAGTGGGCTAGTGGAGGGATGCTTCAGACTATTTGCAAATAAATTTTTAATGCAAGCCACATAATGAAAACTAAACCATAAGCATAAAAAACTTGTGAACCTGACAGCTATATGTAAGCATAAGAACAAGGAAGCATAGAAATGAACTTTGCAAGGCAGATTTTGCAGTAATGAAGCCCACACATTGAGAGCAGGGTTCTTTTTTCCCAAAGAATAATTGAAAGTTGTTATAAGGACAAGTGTTTGGTTTTGCAGTTCTAGTCAGTAAATCAATCAGCCATCAGTAAGCTGATAAATCTGTTAAGTACTCAGTTAGACAGTTTATCAGTCCCTCAGCTACTCACTCATTGACACTCAGTTCATCAGTGATACCTGTGACGACTCTCTTGAAATATCTCACTGATAAAGGATGAAATTTCAAGTCCATAAGAAAATAATTAGATTTTCTGTTCAAGGAAAGTTCAATTTGTGTTTTTCTTTTTTAGGATTATGTGCTCCATTTAAGTGACTTCTAGTCAATGGAAAGAGACTGCATAAAAGAGGTCAATCAAAAAATTTAACAAGAGGGGTGGTTATGAAATTCAAATTTGACAACTTCAGATTTCAGATTTTCAAAAGTTGGCATCTATGCAAATTGTCAGTTATTCTGTACATCAGTTGTCAGTCTGTCAGTTTGTCAGTCAGTCAGTCAGTAGGTCAGTCCATCAGCTTTTTAGTCAGACAGTCATCCAGTCAGTCGTGCAATCTTGCACAAACATCACCGTTTTTTGGTTGTGGTAAGTCAATTCATTTCTGTGCAGTCTTATATCAGTTTGCCTAGTAGTTAATTGGTCTGTAAGAAGGTCTTTTCTTGCTTAATAACTTGTAGTCAGTCTGTTAATGAATAAGATCATCAGCAAGCGAGCCCCCCACTTTACTCAAGACAACACTTCAGTCATTTTGTCTTTGAGTTTTCTGGTCAAAGAGTGAATCAGCAAGTGAGTCATCAATGATTCATTGCAAGGGTCACTCAATAGCTCAGCAAGTCATTCTAATGGTCAGTCACTAACTCAATTAATCAATAACTGCAGAGTTTCTTAATTATCCAGTGAGTCCATCGATGGTTTATAGGATTTGTCAGTCTGTCAACCAGTCTGTCCATTGATTAGAGAGACAGACCGTTACTAATTAAGTTAGTCAATACATCAGTGAATCGGTCACTGATTCTGTCATAAAAGCTGACATGTCTGTGAGTCATTTAATGAATCAGTCACTCTATCAATAAGATACTCACTCAAACAGTTGCGCAGATAGTCAGTCAGTTAGTAATTCCACCTCATTTTAGTGATTTAGTAGGTCTGTAATTCAGTCATCCAGCAAGTCTGATGGTACAGAGGTTCTTTATAAGTCTGAATGCTTGAGTAAATGTATCATGTGGCAAGTTGATCATTTAAGCCATCATTTAAGTCAGTCAGTCAGTTGGTCAATTTATGAGTAAATTGATGAGTATGCCTGCTAATTCATAAATGTTTTCTGCGACTCAGTTTTTTTAAAAGTTAATCAGCTTATTATACATCAGTTAGCAAGCCAGTTAGTTAGTTAGTGAGACAGATAGTCAGCCACTGAATCTCACAGTTAAGAGATCAGTAAGTCAGTGAGACAGTCAGCAAGTTGGTCATAATTGAAACCACAAGTTCATTAGCAGGTTGACAAGTCAATCAGTTAGCTAATTGTTTAGTCAATCCTTTTTTACATCAATGTAAATGTATCAGTCAACAAGTTGATTATTTCAGCCAGCAGTTGATAAGTGAGTGAAAACACCCCAATGAACAATCAGTCAGTAATTTGACAATGGATAGGTTAGTAGAGTGTCAGCCAATCAAGTCAGTCCATCAAGTAGGTCCATAAAGTCAGCCTATCAAGTCGGTCAATAAAGTCAGTAAATCAATTCAGTCAGTCAGCCAGTTGATCAATCAACAAACTGGGCAATGAGACAGGGTAAAATGTATCATCATCAAGTTGCTTATTCTAGCCAGCAGTTAATACGTAAGTTAATACACCTAAATATACCAGTCAGTTAATTGGTCTATTGGTAGGTTAGTGAGTCAGACAACAAGCGTGAAGGTAAATCTGAAAGTCAAGAGGTGAGGTTTTGTCAGGTTAGCTCAGTAAGAAAGCTGGACATTCAAGGCAGCATTTGATACACAAGTTAAAAATTCAGTGTTTTGCAGACAGTAAGTCACTCAATCAACGAGTCTGTCTATCAGCAAGTCAGTCATTCTGTCAGTAAATAAGTCTGTCATTTAGCCAGTCACACAGTCAATAAATCACCATATCAGTAAGGAACTTTGTCATTCAAGCTGGCACCGAATGGATAAGTGGTAACTTGGGCAGCCAGTTTGGAAATCAATGAGTCCGTCAACCAGTCAGTGAGTAAGTACATCTTAAGTCCAAGTCAGATGGTTAGTAAATCAGTATATCATTAAAAAAGTTGATCATTCAATCTAGCAATTAACAGAAAATTATGATGGATGAGTCATAGAATAATAAGACCAGCAGATAGGCAGTCAATAAGTGAGTCTGTTAGAGTCAATTGATATGTCACTAAATATGACACTCACATGGTCAGTTACAGCAGTAGTCAGCATGTCTGTGAGCATGTCTCAGTCAGCTTGGTTGTTCCAACTAATAATTTATGGCTGTTATTCAATTGGTCAGACATACAGTTAGATAAACTGTTAGTGACTGAGACAAGCAGCCAGTAAGAGACTGGCAGTCAGATTAATCAGGGTACCACCCAGCAAGATAGTCATTCATGCCAGAAATATTTCACTGAAAAATTCAGACTACAAGTTTTGAAGAAAAGGCATTATGTCATGTCTTTCACAATGAAAAAATAATTCATAATCTAAAAATCTTTCAGATTCAAAAAAGAAAGAAACAGTAGCAAGACAGACTGCAAATAAGAAGTGAGTTAAGTAGACCAGAACTTGGCCTACATCAATTTTTTTTACCTGGTTCACTCACTGGTAATAAGTTGTGAAGCAGAACAGGCACTGTGAAATAGAACCATTTCAACAATTTTGGTCCACTCATCCAGTGTTTGACGTCTCTGCTGACTCATTATCTTAAAGAAAAGATTATTATACAATAATCACTTCAAAATAGCATAAAAATTTTGAGGTAGAAATTTTCAGTCATGAACCTGTTGGTTCGTTAATTAAATAAAGCATCACTTATCATTACTTTGTTACTGTACCTAAAAAACTGATTAAAATGCTGGCATGCATCTGTTATAGAGCAGACATGACAGCTTTTAATGTGATGTTAAAAAAATTTATTCAAAGAAATTGTTTTGATCTTTCTTTGTGCTCTCATCAAATATCACACAGTCATTAACTACAGTGAAGGGGAATAGTGGAGGATATTTACAGAGACAATTAAGGTGGCAAGTTAAACATGTCTCTTTCACCAACACTTGGGTGAATAATTATTTCAATAAAAACTTTATACTGCAGTCTAAGATGAATTTAGGTCAAATTAATTTTCTTCTACAAAATAATGTAGTTTGACTGTTTTCTTTTTTTCTTCATAGCAGTAAATTTCTTAAACCTTTAGCTCCCATGATCTGATGGTTAATTCTCCCCTCTAGCTGCTATGCATTTCCTTGTGAAGTAGCTGGGAGAATTCGGTATTAAATCAAGGTAACTTTTACCTAATAAGTTTGAGTATTCTCATTACCTACTTGTTCAGTACTGTATGGATGTTACAGGGAGAAATAACATGTTAATCACTTCTGGGAGGTAAAGGGTCAACTACAGAAAAACAGAAGCAAGCCTTGTTTCAGATATCATCTGAATCAAAGTCCTGTAACAATTAAGAAACCCCCCAAAAAAGCAGTGATACAGCGATAGACTGATAATCCAACCAGTCAACATTTTCATTTAAATGTAGAAAACAGCTGTTGTTATCACTCAGTACCTAAAAGTCTGGCACAAATCATGCCAGTGTTTCTGTTCACATTTCAAATGACCTATTGTTTTCCATTCAATTTTCATTGGTTGGGTTCATAACCCACAAGAAATCCAAAAGTGGTTTGTAAAAATGAAATTTAGCACACAAAGCAATGCTATCATAGACACATACTGTTAACGCATGTGAGCAAATCGTTATTAATGTTTGCTTCTTTTTTGGTTATTACTTGAAAAGTTTTTGAGGATTCAAAGTTGTATTCAAATATGATGCACACTGACACAAGGTCAGCAATTTTGGTGGCATGTGAAATTTTAGTCAGGAAGTTGCAAGTTGAAGATACTGAAGACTACTAGCAGATAATAAAAATGAACTACAAGGCGTTATACGAAATTTTGATCGCCACTACAGTCATTTTACCATTAGCCATTTTGACTTGAGTCTGTTTTTAGCGAAACTGCTGATTGTAAAACTATCGTTTACTATCATCTCCCCGTTCAAACGGCAAAAACTATTCGTATATTGTCAAGTCGAATTTGAACATGCCGAAACTACATGACAGTTGAGATAATCGCTGATAGTGCATGATAGTTTGTGGTAGTTGAAACCATTATCGACTATCAAGACCGTTTGAACGGGGCTTCTGTTCGCCAGACATCGTACGTGGAATAATCGCAAGTAGAATACTCACAAGTAAGATACAGACTTCATTACTGATCAACAGTATACTCAAATTCAAACAAAAATAATTCTGCAATCCAGCTCAGTACCTTATTTCATACTGTACTCGATACTATCTCATTAGATTTCCGTACAAAGCATTGGTCCCAAAGGTTATCTCATGTTTTCACCATTGTTTCCTTAAATCGAAAAGCTGTCTACACAGTGAGTTCATACGGAAATGCTACCCTGCATTGCAATTTTACAATATGCTAACTGAAGACCATGCACAGATAGCTCTGAAGACCTTTTTTACAGAGGTAATAAGATTTGGACGATAATGAACCTCACCTGCAGTATGAAAACAAACATAGCGGATAACTTCTTCCTAATTTAATCCGCATAGCCTGTAACCAACGAGAACAAAGCTGGCCAAATTACGAAAACGAAAACACGGCTATCATTCTCCTGATGTGATATTTTAGGGTAAAGTTATTTCCAAAGTCGGTACAAACCTGTGGACTACTGGATAACAGGCATGGCTGCCGAGTAAAATATGTTCACCCGCAAAGACTAGTGGGAAGTATTGAAACTGACATAGGGGGACTCATAGGGAGGGCGAACACATGGATATCCCCCAATCGAATTGCACGACTGTTCGGGACCTTTTCTGCTACTCTTCGTAAGTTTTGCAAGTCCTTCATTGGGTTACTAAGTTTTCACTTCCAGAACCCCTTCGTAAAACCTTCGGGATCCTTCAGGCTCTTAAATTTTACCTCTTTCATAACTTCATCAAACCCCTCCCAGCTTGCGCGATGACGATGACACATACACATTCATTGAAGTCCGTGATATCCTCAGCCCAAGAATTTTACCCTAACGAACGGACCTGGGATGAGGTGATCAATAATAGCTGGCAAAGGTCCATAACAGCTTCCAATGATAACCAAGGTCAGTATATACTACACAACTGAGGAGTGTTGTTCGCGCGCGCTGATTTCTAGTTCGGAAGTGAATAGCAACTTCTATTTACTGACGGGAAGGGGAATAATTGCTAACTTTTGGCACGACTTGGTGACGACGGACTCCAAGAGTATTGAGTTGTGATTGCCACATTCAGCCAAATCATAGTAAGGTGATCACCGAGAAGGTTCCTCACAGTTTTTTGGGGGGCCGGTGTGTTGGGAGTCTTTGGAATGGGGTAGGGCTGACTACGGGAAGGACGATGGCTGTTCTTACATTCAGGACAGGAATTTGTCCCCTTAAAAGTTATCTAAATGCAAAAAAAAAGTCAACACTTCAATGTTCAACAAGTAGAATACTTCTTTGCTTTGCTTTGGTATATCTACATCAGGTGTCTTCTTAAATAATTTTTTTGACTATCTTTAGACAGTTGGCAAATGTGCACAGTGAAAACTTGTTTATCCTTTATTTCTCTAAAGACTTAGTTCAGAGGGAAATCTCAAAATGAGAAATTCTTCAAATAAATAATTATAAATTATACCTCAACGCATTTACACCCAACGAAATCTCGCAATTTCCATTGACATACGAAAATTGAGTAACTTCACAGGGCATATATTCATTCGCCTGTTCGATTCAAAGTGGACCTTTTCGTGCGAAAAAAGTATTTACCAGAGCTAAGCGGTAAACGTTTTCAAACATAGCTGGGAAAGTAAGTCCCAAAACATTGCTAAAATAAACTAACTAATGTTCCCGAAATGAACTAGCAAACTAATACCCACAATAACATATCCCTCAGGAACAACGAGGTATCCCTGCTACATTGAGCAATAGGTTCTTTTCTATCGAGGAAGTCATGCATCGAATCTATCTGCGAGAATTAAATAACCACCAGATGACGGTTGGAGACGTTCAAGGCTTGATCGTCCCCTGTCGTGTTCATAACGAATGCAGTCAACGCGGGTGACAAAGGTGCGCAAGGAATGATGGGTACTCTCCTACTGCGCTCGTTGAGAAGATATCAGAGCACGAGCCAGAGCAGAAAGACTGTGTTACCGATAATAAGTCAAAAAACGTGCGATGCAGTTTAGAATGATTTGTGGCAATAGCATCGTCTAAGTGTTGTGTGGCGTTTCCTGATTGGTTGAGGACAACCAAGAAAGTCACCTCTAGACGGTATTTAGGACGAGCACCACATGCGATCTCTAAACTGTCAACATACTTTGGTAGACAACGGTTCCCAGTGGATCTTGTAGAATATGATCATGAATGTGTATAAATAACGGAATGTATGTTAAAAAGTCCAAGAAGTCCAAAGAGGCCGTCCTGCCGAGGATTTTCATTGTCTGTTCTTTTTGATCATCTGACAGACCACCAGCCGTTAGTCCTAACATAAGCTCCTCAAGCGAGATGGTCTTAGTCGCTTCGTCAACATAGCACAGAAACAACCGCTAAATAGAAAAGTAAAAAATGTCAATAGTGCGGATGTCTGAGGTAGCACACCTTTCATTCCACTACTCTCAATTGACTCAGGAAACACCATTCTCATCTAACTACGACACAAGGCAGCATTTCCCAGCTTGCCAACGGGTTATGCGCGTTCGTTTCTAATACTGGCCTACGTTTAGCCGTACCCGTACTGTCACGGAACACGATTAGTGTCAGGTTTGCGTAGGCGTTCCCTCGCCTCCGTTTCACCTTGGGGGTAGGGTGCGGCTACATGTAAACTATTCTAAAACTAAACAAAATCAAAACAACATCCACCAGAAATGCATTCTTGACTTTCAGGTACCTTAACTTTTACGAACTTCCATGAATCATTTGTGTCATACCTTTGATTTTTGCAATTTGAAATCCAATTCTCTGAAATCCAGCTTCGAAATCAATATTTTTGCAAATTCGCTAAGGGACAGAATAAATGCAAACCATGTGAGTACATTCAATTTACTATACAGTAAAGATATGAAAATGAACAAGATTTAGAAAAACAGAATTTGAAAATAATCTCAAGCTACGTACTCCAACACTGCGACGCGCTGAGAAAATGCAGCAATCACGGAAAACAACTTCATATCCACTCCAGAGTCCAAGCTGCAATCACACAATTCCAGTACCTAGACAAACGAAAAAACAATGGCCACACCAGTTTCGAATGGAAGAGGAAAGGAAAATCAGCATCAGCTCTAGTTTAAACTGAAAAAATAACTTACTCCATCTTTGACAATTCCAATGAATGATTCTCAGTTACGCTAGAAGCGCATTTGAATCAGGAAACTAGCAAGACCATTACAGTGCAAATACCCACAGGACTGTAGCTATCGTCCGCTCAACACAGGGTACCCACCCAGTTTGGGGTCCCCTCTATTTAACAAATAGATTCCAAGTTGCCGTGCGTCTGTTCAGTAATAGATCACAGATGACGTCAAAATGTGGTAAGAACAAAAAAGTGGCACACGAGACGCAGCCGAGTGTGTCACTGATGATTTAATGATGACGTCATCTACGCGTCTGTCCTCCAATAGATCATAAGTGAGAACCCATCAGATTGCGTGCATAACTGAGCTTATTATATAAAAATATTTCGTTGGATACAAGATAACTTACTCGGTAAATATAATTTATATGAGAGTCCGACAGCAGGTTTGAATTGACGCTTTCAAGGGCTTCAAGGAGATCTTCGGGAAATAGAAATCCATCCTTGTCTTCATCAAACTATAGAAATAAAAGGAAAACATTTCGTGTTAAAATCAACAAGGCTACAAGAGCTTGAAGTTTCAGGAACTACAGCCTTTTGTGAATGTAACAATCCAAGACATGTCTCCGCAGGTGTGAGACAAATCATCATACTTACGGTTTTAAAAATACGACGGTAGTAATTAGCTTGTCCTTCACTTATGATGCAGTACTTTGAAAGAAAGTCGTCTGCAAGCAAAATTAGACATAAGGTTAGATGGTCTTCAAAAAGTAAGGCTGCTTCCCTACGTATCTGGACATAAAGTAGAGCTTTGACTCATCTCAGTAGAAGGGAAAGTGCCTCTAAATCATTCATTTCACATAACATGAACAACACTTCTTCAAGGCAAGTCCCTTGAGGAAGGCTTGGGGATTGTTTCTTATCCATTTCAAGTAACTTACCCCTTAACCCACTAGCTCCTGAACCTGATGTTCTATACGGTTTCCCATACGTTAGCTAAGGCTGGAGGGGGGGGGGGTCCTGGGGTGCCCGTGACCCCCTCTTTGTCAGCCTTTTGTTGTCACATTAAGTATAACACAGCGTGGAGGTTAAGATGACAATCCAGTGAGTACCCTCTGTTTGACACATTGTGACCCCCCCCCCTCCCCCTTTTGAAAAATCCTGGCTGCGCCCCTAGTTTAGGTGAAGAGAGGCTCTTCATCGCGGCACTGAGAGGCACTGCATCGTGTCCAAGAATCTAAGACTGTCCTCAATCTGGTCAAGGGTCAGGGATCAAAGAGGGAATCTTTCGATCCGGAATCTAGGCGCTAATCATTATAGCCTCTATAAATCCCCCAGAGAACGAAAGAATATTCACTTTCAGAACCAAAAGCACGAGCACTTCTAGAAAACTACCCCGAGACATGTGCAAATTTCTTTGGCTTTAGATGACTGAAATTTCTGCTCGGAACTGATTTCTGCGATTTTCTGTTTGAGCAACAGAAGAGTAACAAAGAGATAAAATCTAGTGTTTCCAGATTCTCCACTAACTTTTCGAGCCAAACAGAGGGCAGTTATTGGGTAGACGATATGTAGATTGATATTTCAAGTGAGGAGAGACACATCTACGAAGAAGAATAATAAACGTTTCATTCGCATGCAGTGGTTTTCTTTTGACTGAGTATGTTAAATTCTTGCGTTTATTCTGCGGATTTTTTTTTCTTCGAAAACTTTAGCATCAAATCCGCACAATTTAGAACCATGCTAGCAGGTATTTCTCACTGTTTTGCGGGGCAAGAGATAGTTTATCACTTGAATGAGAATTTTGTTTTTTTAATTTACAATCTGCCAGAATAAAGTAATCTACCCACCTAAATGAGCAGAATCACCGTGACTATCAACGACAGGGCTCTGCACTTGAATCCCTCTCTTAGATTTTCCCGTGGCTGCCAGTAATTTCTTTCTCCTGTCCTCCGCCAGCTGTTGACGCATCAGCTCGTTGCGAATACTGTCATCTGTCTGCGCACGTCGCCTGACTGGTTTAGCCGGCTCCTGAGAGCTCTCTTTCCTCACTGGAAACATGCTGAGGCTACGTTTAGGAGGTGGCGGCATCTGGGTAACACTCTCTAGGGGTAAAAGATGGAGAAAAATTGAATTCATAAAAATTACGGAACACATCATTTAAGGCCTAATGAGAAAAACAAACCGAAGGGTACAAATGACATGCGACTACGTAAATACCACTCAAAATGATAACTTAAACAGCTTAACTTTCATCTTGAATTTAATTTAATTTTCATCTTGAGCCTTGAAATACCCCTTGGAGTAAGATTTTTCCGTTACACCCAGTTTCATAACCCCACGAAATTCTAGCTTTTTTGAAACTTCAAGGTCTCATGAATAGCATATTAAAATCAAGATTAACTTAATCGATCAATTATTAAAGGTTTATAGAATACATCAAATTAAGTCTGGATGCTTTCTTAAATTGCTCAAATAATACATCCGTTGTAAAATCATACGTGTGTTAAAAATGGCTGGCAACGCAGACGGTTAAAGATCGACTTGTACCTGGTCTCTTGGGTATTTCAGGGATGATGGGTGAGTTTCTCTTAGGTTCTTCTTCCTCTTCTTCCTCTTCTTGGGACGAGGCTCCCTCTTCCTCCTCCTCGGTTTCTTCCAACAAAGTAAGACTAGATTCACTACGCCCTTTCACTTCCCTTTCTTTCGCCATCTTCTTCGTCTTTTTCTTCTTTTTCTTTTTCCTCTTTTCTTCGTTTTCTTCCTGTTTCTCCTGTTTTGGCTTCTTGGATTTTTGTTTGGTTTTAGGCGATTGCTGAAACAATGAAGTAGTAAAATTGTTGACAAAATCGTGTTGTGGTCCAACAATCGCGGAAACTGCCTAATTGTCAGATTACCTTAACTGGCTGAAGACTGAAGAAAAAGTTACAATGCGCGGATTCTGAGGTTCAGACCAATAAGCTACACCTCCTTTTCCCTATTGCCTTTTACACGGTAACTGGTACCCTGCACCACAACACCCCCTTAATACAACCTCCTTCCTGCACTAACACCGATAACTATTAATTTTTAATTTACCTCATACCTAGACCTAAACTGTAAAAAAGTAAACCAATCACAAACGCGTACTCTACATGTTGTGAACAAATCTTGCATTTAGTTAAGGACGCACCTTTTCACCTTGCACAGCAAGGTCCAACGATGAACTCCGGGATATTACAGCCACTAGACCAATAGAAAACAGGAAAAAGATATGTTAATTGTACAACATCCAAAAATATGCTCTTCGTTGGCCAAATATGTCGTGAAAGCTGCCATTTTTTCTACAGTTTTAGGTCTTTTTAGAGCCAAGAGGAAAACACATATGCGTTCGTGGGAGTCAAGCGAGGGGAAGATAAATTCAAGTATTTATGAGTCGATAAACCAGTCTTGCCCGTTCGGATAGCCAATCACAACACAAGATTCGTTCATCTTGCCTACTCGCTGAACCAGAGAAGAAAGAGCATACTTTAAAACCAAAGTTATATTTGCGATGTTAACCGCAAATTTAACCAAATCTTTTAAGATGTTTTCAAGCGTCACAACTCAACATCGACAGGAGCTTCCTTCAAAAACTCTTTCTCCATCATATCGGCTGCTTCAATCATTGTTACCGACCCTTAATCGAAATGTTGTTGGTACTTCGTCGGACTAAAGTTTCAAAAAGATACAGACCAAACGGAACTTACGATAGGGTTCAATAACGCCACTATTGGGTGACTGCGAACGAAAGAGTAGCTTACGATTGATTCCGCCACCTTTCCAGTCTAAGGCAAGGGAAACTGAGAAGTTTGTGTGTTTCGCAGTATACCTCTGCCGATAATTCCACTGGAAAGCTGAAGTCAGTTTGCATTTGAATCCACAATCATCAAAAGGTTTTTTTACACAACAATTTCTGTCGCATTGTGAAATGTTACATTAGGCGTGTGGGAAACCATAAGAGCCGGATTACTGAGATTGATGAGTTAAAAATAACATCGAAATGAATAGAAAACTAATGAGCGACTGGGATGACCAAGGATGTAGAGCACCGGCATATATTGTGAATTAGAAAGTCAAATAATCCAGACTTCATTTTCAAGACGCACTTGTCGTGAATTGGCTCATTTCAGATTAGGATAAAGAACGAAAAAAAAAATTACCAAACCAATCAGAGTGACAATAAAACTACTATAAACATTTAGTGACTTAATTGCAGTTCCTTTCGATTTCAACTTATTGAAGGTATCAGCATAATTATCCCGGAAGCAATAATATTTAAGGTTTTTCTAAGCAAGGCAATGCACAAATGAAACGCAAATAGAAAAGCCTTCACTTACACAATCAAGATTCTAAATCTCGTGTCAACCCATGTTGTCAATAAAAACTTGAAACTTACCTCTACCTTGAATCTGTGAAGCTGTTTCGACAACAGTATGCGCAGTTTCCTCTTCCCAGGCTTCCTCTTCCACCACCACTTCCTTGTTTTCAGTGTCACAAACAAATTCCTCAAGTTCTGGTTGTTCTTCTTCCTCTAAAATAACGTTATGGACGAAGTCTCTCTCTTTTTCTTGCTCTTCTTCAAGTAGCGGAGATGGTGAGTTTCTCTCCAAGTCAGGCTCTAAAATGAAAACGAAGGTGCCAACGATTGTAAAGCATGTAATGACTTCATAACGATCTTCTAATCTGTTCGTTCAATTGTTGTGCTCGCCTTTCTTTTAGACTGGCAAAACAATAATCACTTATCTTTTAGCCAATCACTGTAAAGACGCAATCCTCTCGACTAATCAGCGACACAGCAATTTGACAAGCAAATTCCTTTCTGCATTAATTTTAATTAATAGTCCATTAGCGAAAATAATTTAAATTTAGATTTCTATTTTATGAAATGTTGGTATATTTCCTATCAAAAGCACAGTCAAGAAATTGCTGAGCTTGGTTGTTTAATATTCAAAAATAATGCAACGTCTTTGTTCTGGGAATTTATCCTTCCACAGCAAACAATCTTTTTGTTTTCAAACCACCTTCGCCAGAGCCAAACTACTCGTTTCCTTTGCTATCCGCTCCTGGCACACCAAGAGTGACAACAAATCATGCATGACCAGCATAAGCGCTCTTTTTGCATCTCTATGTAACACAATTCTTGCTTCGTTTGCGACACTTCTTCTCTTCTTGGTGCTATCATTACAACTATCTATCCTGCTCAGCGCGTGGCGCTTACGAGTAGTCCGAACTCATTTATTAGATAGTTTAATATAAGATTTAAAAAAAAGCCCTTCTCGAGCGCTTTTCCTTGAATTCATTTGAAAACCATCCTTCAAACAAGTGATTGCAAGTTACCAATTAGATGATTGAGCCAGGGTTAGCGTGGGACAGTTCTTATTACTAACTGAACATATCCTCTTTGTGAATAAACCCATCTGACCAACCGATTCTGACAAATAATACGCGCAACCTCATTGAAAAAAATATATATATAAAAATAAAATTATCATATCAATGTACCTGTAACTTCTCCGTATACTTCAACTCTCATGGCAATGCTGTTTTTCCAGGACTGTGGTATAAACCGAACAAATCTTGCCTCCACTGGATTTTTAATGCTGTTAATAACAACTGTGTTGTTGTCTCTGTTTCCTCTGAAAACCTGCAATGAAAAGTTGTCTTTTCTTATTCATACCAGAGGGTATGAAAGTAAACCCTACACAACTGATTAAAACTCCGCAATGTAAGTAAATAAAAGATGTAACTAAAATCTCTATAGATAAATAAGTTCGGTCTGACTGAACCCCAAATAACTGAGCAAAATCCTATAGTGTAAGTAACTTAAAAATGAATAAAAAAGATAGAGAACCCAGATTTTTGATGACCGTGTCATGTATTAACTCAACCAAGGATGATCTGTTACAAGTTTTCTTATTTTGAGGGCCGAATATTTAAGCAAAGTTTAGCCGTTTTTTTTACAAAACCGCGTCCTAAACAATGCTCAATTTAGCTCAACCTTTTGTCTGAACATCTTTTTATGTAAACGATGTTAAGAGTGCCGAAAGCTAAAAATGTAAGAACATTTATTTAATTAAATCGACCCTCTTTGAGAGAGAGCGTGAGGCCCACTGATTGCGTAAAACCATGGTCTGGGTTAAAACCCTGTATAAATAACCGGACCTAAAAGTCTGTATATTAACTTCAGCTTCGAATACAAGGCAGCCACTCTTTTGGCCTGTGCCACAAATTCTAAATTTCGTAATAAATGGAGAATTGATGAAACAATATTTCGCATTCTTATCAAAGTCGTTGGGAGCGGTACATTTAGAATACTGTACACATTCTTGTTTAAATTGTTGGTTTAAATATTTTATACACTGAGCAAAGTAAAACACAAATACGCGATATCAGTAACTTCAATGCTTAAACTATGTTACTGTATGTTAGAAGGGTAACGTGATAATACCTGCCATTGTTTAGCAATTTTCTGTTACCATGCTGTTTAATTTTAATTAAATCATGACTGTAGGCTGCAATACAAGTGGAAAATGAAACAATGAAACATTTTAAAACCTCATTTTTAATTTTTAAAAATTTTACGCTGCCTCTTCTGATTCTCTTTCTTCACTTTAAAGAATTACCGTAATATGCACACTAGTATAAAGTAATCAAAATATAACTAAAAGTTTAATCATCTCTTGTTTAAAAAATATAAGTCGTGAAAAACTAAATTTGTTCTACCATTTACTATGAAAAAATATTTAAGATAGTACGCGCGCTCTCATTGATTGATGGCGCGTAGATGTAAGAAAGCAAACACGGTTGTGATGTCACGCTGTCTGTGTTTATAATTATCTATGCGATATAATTTATAAAACCAATAGAGGATTTTTTCCCCGTGTTTACATAGCCTGATCTAAACACGACCGGGTTTAGGAGACGCAATATCGGGTTTGCATAAACTTCTCGAATCATCTCAGCTTTCCTCGTGTTTAGATGAGGCTCTATAACCAAGACCCCTATAGCTTAGTTGTTCTCTCAAATCATGTTCTACACAGAGTGCATTATAACTTAAATCTAATTGAAAAAAACTTCAGGTGAATCTGAGTATTGCTAATAGAAGACTTCTGAGTATGTCAACTGCACACATAATCGTCAAAAAATAGAAGTTCACGTAATTGTAACAGGGAACTCTCAGGCACAGCCCAGCAGTTCAATGTAGGTAGGTGGCTCCCACATGGAGAGGACTATAATCAATTATTACCTTCACCACGCCATCCTCTGTGTAGTGTTGCCAAGTTGAGCCATCTGTGCTGAAGGCGAGAACGTATGACTCCACCCAACATTTATCTTTCTTCTGTGTCTTAACACCGTTAGCTGAGGGACAACCTTGAGTGGCGACCTAAATTACGTAGAAGAACGTATCCTATTTAAAGGTTCACTGAACTGATATTTTTCTACGAGGTCCTGTATAAATTGTTACCAGAACTGTGTAAAACACGCACAAACCTGAGAAACGAGCGTCAAAGCTCCAAGGTCCACCTCTAGGTATTGCTTTTTGTCATTGATTTTTGGTTTCCAGGCTCCACTGTTTTTCCCCTGTTTGGTATTATTTAGTCGTGCCTGGCTAGGTACATGGTAACGATCCAGTACGGAAGAGGCTCGCATTGCATCATTGGTTATTAAGCCATTGCCAACGCCCAGTGCCACGGGAATAAACGCCCCCATCAAAGAAGCTAAAAATAAACGTATTAATTAAGAGTGTGGAGAGACAATTAACAAAGCAATGACAAAAACAGTTTCATAAATCAGTAAAAACAGCATTGCCTAGAGATTTGCAGACCACAACAAAAACGGATGAGTGTGCGCAAGTCAAGTCGAGAGTTGTATAAGGTAGAGAAAATACAGTCAAGGAGGGGTCTCAACTGAACCTTCCAGGATATTCCCAAAATGAAAAGAGACAAGAACTGATAAAAGAAATACATGGCCATTTGCGCATCTTGAGAACTTTTATATAAGATTTTAAAGAGTTACATCCTTGTTTCCCTTTGGTTTCCTCTCCCCTGTTTAGCGTGTTTCTCCTTCTCTGCGAACTATCACTAAGAAGGCTTCCTCCTGATCATAGACAACTTTTGATTAGCCAAAAAACAACCCAAGATCCTTCAAGAGTTAATTCAACTACATGATTACCTGTATCATCTGCATCACCTATAGCACCATTATCAGAGCCATTCTCACCAGCCAGCAGTGGAACACTTGGAGGTGCAAGATAATTCATTACTATTTTCTTTATTTGTTCTTTGTCTTCACCATGTTCACTTAGTTCCTTCTTGTCCACTCTACTTTGAATTCCCTCCTCTTGAGGTTGTTCCTTGGTCTCAGCACTTGCTATACTATCCAGCTCTACTGTATCCTTAACTTGTACTGTCTCTATCGTTTCGTTTACTTGTTCTGTCTCTAATGTTTCGTAAACTTGTTCTGTCCCTACTGTGTTGTTAACTTGTTCAATCTCTAAAAGCGCCTCTGTGCTACTTACGTCTACTGAATTAATATTCTCCTTTTGCTGTTCGTGAGACCTTTCCGTGTCTACTGTTTCTTTTTTTCTATTTAACACAATCTGTTCATCAACTTTTGCATCTACACTTTCCGAAACTACATCACTTTCAAGTTCTATTTGTAAATCCAACCGCACAACATTGTTATTATCTAATAGGGCTTTCACATTCTTTCCTTCCACCGTTTCAACACTGCATTCTATGCCTTGAGATATAGAGTCTGTAACATCAGTGTCAGCCTTTGTAGGAACTTTCTGCTCAAGTTCGGGCAATATCCTACCGACTTGCTCTTCACCCTGTTGTGTATTCTCAAAATAATTCCGTTCTTGGCAACTGCTCTCTAACTCAGGCAGCGCAAGAGAATCTCCTTTGCTACCCTGGGACTCCACCTCGCTTTCATCATTTCCTTTATCGATTTGATTTTGAAGACCACTCGGAATGTTCACCAAACTTGGTAACACACTCTGTCTCTCGTTTGTAAGGCTTTGTGGTCGGGAGTATTGAAGTGTCTCTAGCTCCTCGTACTGAGAAACAACTATTTTAGGAAGTTTAAAACGTTGCTTGGATAATATTTCTTCCCTCTTTTTAGCTTGCTCGAGGCGTATAATTTTCTCGCGTTCTCTTCTTTCTTCTCTTTTCTTTTTGATAACTTCATCTGGGTCGACGTAACCATCTGTTGTTAAATACAAGAAAGAGAGGGTAATCATTATAAAAGTGCACGAAACACTCAAGAATACACTGAAGGCGGTTGTTAAAATTGAAAGATAGAATAGCAGCATAATCTTTTGTACAACAGCAAAGGGACTGCTAGTGCACAAAGTAAGGGCCTTACTGACGCTACTTCATGTGCATCTCACAGAGTCTCGCAGAGCCGCGCGGAAGATTTGCAAGCTGTCTTGGTCAACTCCTCTTAGACCAAGGAACACGAACCAGTTCGAGATCCTCAGGCAGCGGTGCCAATGAGAGCGTTACCGCAGGCTAGGGTCTTGGTACCAATAAACCCGCGTCTCTGTCTGCTGGAGCGATTTTCAGTTGTGTGTTGAAAGCAATCAGATCACCTCACTCTGCGATTAGACGGGAAAATTCGCGCCACTTCCTCGACCAATCACAAGGAGATGTAAAGCTGAACCTAGTCGTGTCAAAATGACTTGCCTCTATGTATTCATTGGCTCTCGTGATCTTATCTTTAGTGTTGGTTTACTGACTAAACCAATGTTACCTCTGTTCTTCCTGAAGTTGTTCAGTCTATTATCGTGTTCTGTTCCTGAGGACTTGCTTTGGTTTGACCACTGATCCCACATGTCACGAATCTTTTGAATTCTCTCGACAATCCGCCTATGACGCTGACATGAAAGAAATAAAATCTCCATTGGTTTAAAAAACTAAAGTTCCACGGAGTTTCGAACTTTAAATTTTCAAGTTCACCATTTGCAATTCATAGAAATATTTTCCAATCTTATTCCTCTTTGTTCTTTCTTAGTTCAGCATTACCCTTTTTTTTTTTTTTTTTTGCTTTGTTTTTTTTTTCTTTTCATTTTTTCTGACTTACCCGGATTTTATATTTTGTAAATTCTTAGGAGATGAGTAACTTCCCCTAAAGTCTCACTTAATTTAAACGTATCTTAATTTTACTTAGTTGAAATGTAGAGCACAAACCTCTTGTTTCCTCAAATCATCATCTGTTTTCATCCTACGTTGTTGTCGTTTAAGAGCAGAGAGCGTCCTTTCGTGGGAACATCTTGGAACATGTGGACAGGGATCCTGTATTAACAACGAAAAAAAAAACCACACAAATCAGCGTTAATAAATACTTACACAAAGAGACAAGGGCCCCAATTCCATTAAACACGTTTACTTAACTACTCTTTAATACGCACGTAAAGCAGAAGTACATTCCTACTTCCTAAGGAACCGAAAAACGACTTTTACGAAAATATACTAGCATACACTGCAAAGAGGGAAAAATAAACGGGAATATACCATGAGACAAAAAGAAAACTTACCAAATGCTGAGGTAATAGGCGAGACAAGAAAAACTCGTGGGAAAAAGGTTTACATCAACGCGAAAATAAAACACACTGCTACAAGGGGCGTGAGACATGGTATAGGAAGGGCGGCATAATTTACATAAAGTGCGAAAATGATGGCGGATAAACGAAAGGTGTAAAAACGAAAAGAATAAGCGTAAAGAAATGGGTGCAGAAATAGACGACCGGCTAAACTGCAGAATACCCTGCCACTCATTTACATGTCATTGAATAAGAATAGCATCTATTCTGTTAAGCCTCGTTCTTGAAAGCCTCACGACACATATAAATGAGGTGGACCAAAGTGGCAGGGTATTCTGAAGTTACTCCATACGACCTATACGTAAGAAAACAAAAAAATATACATTCGCCACAACACTTACATCTTGTTACATTAACTGCGACATTCAACAAGGAAAAACGTCGACATTAACATTGTTCGTGAATGATCGATTCAGTTCTAACAATATTAAAAGCACCCTATGCTTACCAAAAACATGTCACTGGTGCGTCTTAACAGCTCAGCATTTCTTATGAATGTCTCATAGCAATTAGTCTTCTGCAATGAAAGAATCAACATCACTGACACTACAGTTTTTACAGTTACTTCAGGTATGATCCTTTTATGATCATGATAGGAAAAAATTATTATATTCTGCAATTGTCTAGCTCCATTCTCTGTTTGTTTTATTGTATAAAAATCACTTGGTAACAGCAACAAAGATCCAAAAGGAATGGAAAAAGACAGGGTGAGAAAACCTGCAAGAGGATATGTAAGGAGGTAAGAGAATTCCCATATAAATTTTGTTGGATTTTAAACAATTTAAACATCAATTCAATGACACACTTTTCTTTAATGGAAATTTTTTCAATCCAACTAACTTCTCATCTTCTTATGTTTCAAACTATGGCAATTTTCTTGAAACAAAGCAAAACCAACAGTGCATTGCTTACCATATTAAGATATTATTTGTGCAATGTACAACCCAACATTGTTTATGCATTCTGCAGCATAAATACTCCATAACTAGAAAGTATTACATGAATTATTATAGAAATCAAAAGCCACACTATCTAACACAATCAATGTAACATCTTTAATGAAATGCTGCTCATAGTTTGAATGGATATTTTTTAAATGTTTCTGAAAAAATGCAAACAGAAACACTTTCATATTACTTCTATCTTCAGCCCTTTACAGATCTTCAAAACATTCTAAGACCGACAATCTTGCAGAATATTTCAAAGACAGATCTTTTATACTGTAATATAAATTTTGCCAAAGTTTGCCTGAAATTGTGTATGGTGGTGAGAAGTTCTTACCTTATTACTGGGTAGCCAGACTCCTAGAGGATCCAGCCACGTTGGAAGAGATGATTGATTCTGACTCCTTGTTGGTCTTCTGCAACTTTTGCTTGGAGACGGTGATTGTGCAGGAGTGCGATATGGTGCAATATCACCAAAGTAAATGCTACTTGTTCCTTCAAGAAGTCCATTGCTCTCCCTTGAACATTCCTAGAACAATTTAAAAGTAAAGAACAGTCATTTGTAAATCAGGACTCAAGAGAAAGCTACATTTAAATAGTGATTAGAGTAATCATATGAGATTATCCAAAGGAACCTCAATTGTATGAATTTCTTTGCAATTTAAGGGAATCTTAAAATTTTAAATTCAATCTTAAGACTTTTGGCTTTCATCAAGATTCATAAGAAAGCAAACGTATCCCTGAGGACTAGCCCATGATGTACCAGTAACAACTGAAGAACTGAGAGTTCTGCAAGCTCCCTCTCTGTCTTCTTCTTAATCTTTTCAATTACAATCAGATTTCCCTTAATTGTCATATTTTAGTAGAATCTTAACAAGGACAATGTCCTATCCCCCTTCAATCATTAGTCTACTAATGAAAGTCATGTGTTACAAGTGCATGTACTGACTGCTGACTGATAGAAGGCAAACCTAAATTTAAGTTTTGCCGCTGCAACTCTGAAATGGTGGTAACAAGAGAGAGTTAAATTATCAAAAATTACATTTATAATTTTGGAAATAAATTTTGTCATTGCCCCAAAGTTAATACACACCATTCTTAGAATTCTTATGTAAATCATCTAGATTTTTTTACATATTTTTACTATTGTTGACCTCTTTATTACTTTTTTAAGTTTTAGTTTGTAAACTGAGAGATTTCATAAAAAAGGTTGTGGTTATTCATCATGGTGAATAACAATAAAAGCTAAGTTTTCCGTTTGTCTCATGATGTAGTCATGTGTGGTGTAAATTGCAACATTTCAACTGCATACTTCTAGTCTTCTTCAAGCAAATGACAATGTGAAGAAGACTAGCATTATGCAGTCGAAACATCACGATCTACATCACATGTGACTACATCGTGAGACAAATGGAAAACTTAGCTTTTATTGTTAATCTAAGAGATATAATTTTTTATCTAGAGAAGAATTATGGAGACTACCAATACTACATCTAAGCTTAATTATCCATGCATTTTTAATTGCTTCGTAGTAATCCTCTACTGGAGGACAGACACATTGATGACACCACCATGAACAACTCTTTGCTTTTTTATTTCACATAGTATGTGTTGAGCTACTAACTGTGTTTTGATGAACAAGAAAGCAGTTTAATCAACTCTGTTTCATTATGGTGGCTGAGAAAGGAGAGTTACATGCTGAGTTTCTTCTTAAAATATAAGAAGGTCAATATGGAATGAATTCAGTTTATTGACCTTCATCTGTTCAACAATGGATCATAACAGATATCAAACAGCAGTGATACACTTGACTGCACCTTGTATGCCATTTTCCTATTTTTACCACATTTTGATGTCATCAGTAATCTCTAGAATAGCAACAGCCCAACATGGGACCTCCTTAGACTCTAAAAACTTAATTTAATCTGTTATGATCCATTGTTGAACAGATGAAGGTCAATATGGAATGAATTTAGTTTATTGACCTTCATCTGTTCAACAATGGATCATAACAGATATCAAACAGCAGTGATACACTTGACTGCACCTTGTATGCCATTTTCCTATTCTTACCACATTTTGACGTCATCAGTAATCTCTAGAATAGCGACAGCCCAACATGGGACCTCCTTAGACACTAAAAACTTAATTTGCAAAATACTAACCCACTGGGATGACGATATTTTAAGAAGAAACTCAGCATGTAACTCTCCTTTCTCAGCCACCATAATGAAACAGAGTTGATTAAACTATATGCCAAAATTTTCTGCTTTCTTGTTCATCAAAACACAGTTAGTAGATCAACACATACTATGTGATTTTCTCAGCCACAAATTTAGAAATAAAACAAGATGCATAAAAGTGAAAGATGGAAATATCTGAAGGCTATTTAATTGCTTTGTTTTGTATACACCTCATAGGGTAAAAGAAAAATTTGAATAACAAGAACACCCAACAGACAGAATGTTCAAGATTTAAATAATAACCCTGAGGGCGCTACATACTTATCTCTTCCAAGTAAATTAAGAGAGCTCCAAATATGACAAAAATGCATTTTACCGACACCTTTAAACCAAAAGAAATTTGCCTATAATTTTTCTAAAAGTTTGTGTCTCAGTAGTTTACCTTTGGTAAGAAAGTTGAATATTAATTTGTTAACTGGTTTGATTTCACAAAGTTACTGCGCTACAGCGTTGCAAATTTCTAAGAAAAAAATTACCTAACAGCTGTACAGAAAAATGCACAATATTTACCTTCTTATCAACCGTACTCGACGAGACTTAACAGCGAGTAATCAAGGCTCACATTGGCTAAATTTCAGTAAAATTTCTAATGTGATCAGTCGACGTTAAACTTAGCAGATAAACTGTTGTATCAACAATGGTGTCTAAAGTTCGAGAATAATGTGGTGTAAATTTTTCAAAAGATTATTTTTGTTCCATGTAAAATCCAAAATTATTAAGTATAGCCAATTTTGTATCCTTTTTAACACGTATTTGCTATGTTTGCAGACCACTCACCGGTCTGTTGACATTTCTTCCACTCTTCGATTGTCCGTCCTTGAACTGAGCTGTCTTGGACGAAACTTCGTGTAAACTCAATCTGTAACTTTTCTTCTCTGGAGAGACAGCACTCTTGGGCTCTTTGATTTGTAAATACGGTAAGGCCTGCATTTTGACTGAGCCTTGACCACCAATTAATATCAAATTAAGCCATCACGAATTTGCTTACATTCGTACAACTTGGTTGCTAATGAAGCTAGGCCAGGTTACCTAGCATAATTAAATTCCTCCACATGCCGTCGTTTGGTTAATATTTACAATTCAATTAGATTAACCTCAAAGTCATTATCCGATCGTGAAAAGTCAGCTGACATGCTCTGGGTCTGAGACTTCACTGATATTAGAATGTCTGCCCTTTCTTCTGAAGAGCCGGTGAATGAGGTAAAAACGGAGGGAAACCGCGCGATCCGCCTCTCAAACGTAAGTGTTGTCATTTTTTGGTTGCCGCCAAGCCGATATTGCACCAATATTTGTTGATCGATACAAGCTCTCAAGCGGGAAGTACAAAAGGTAAGTTTCCCTGAGCGATGCTAAATTCGGCAGCCTCTACATTAGTGGACTCTGATCTTGCAAGAACAGGTGAAAGAGAAACAATTGGTCGAAACATAACTTCACTGTACGGGAATGCGAAGAACAATACAGAAACCCTGAAGGAACAATTGGAAACTTTCACCATTAAAAACAAAGATGTGTTGAGGGATCACAGAGATAAAATGACAAGCCGAACTTCGACCGTAGAAGAAAACGGACATGTCAAGCAGTCTCGAGATGTCGGAAATGTCTCCGAACAAAAGATAATGAGTCCAAAAACAGAAAGAGGAAGAAGACTCTTACCAGCAACTCCAAAGTCACTTTATTTATCCCAGAGTCCAGTGACTCCGTCGATTAATTATTCAGCTGAAATTGTGACATTAAAATCCAAACGACTGAGTACGTCCTCATCACGAAGCAGTAATACTTCTTTATCTTCGGAAGATGACCTCGGTAGATCGAAAATCAAACAAACCCACATTGCGCTTTATAAGTTCGTGGCCCGACACGACGACGAAGTTAGCTTGGAAACTGGAGATGCGGTTCATGTGAACAAGAAGGATGAAGATCTGTGGTTCGTAGGGATTAATTTGCGGACCGGCGAATCAGGAATTTTCCCATCTCGCTACGTCTCTGATATTTTGCGAGAAAGCGACGTTCAAGGTTAGAGTGATATTCTTGTCAGAAAAATAGCTCGGGTCTAACATTCAACTCTATTTTCTTTGTTTAACTTTGAAAAGAATGAAACAATTTCCTTTCAGCTTTTATGGATTAGGAAACAATGGAAATAACAACAAATAGCAAATAAGTGATAACCAGCTTCCTAAAATGAATGAAACATATAATTATGTAGGTGGTAACTTCTTTATTATTCAAATTACTGCCATCAACATCGGTGTTGTCGTCATTACAAACAAATAAATGGATTGCATGCTAGAGAGCCTTTCTAAAAACAGACGTTGATTACGTAATAAAGGCAAAGCATGTTTGTTCAAAAATTACACTTTTGTTGCTGGCCCAAAGCAAGCAAATTTATCATAACTCGATTTTTCTAATAAATCAAACTCTCAAAGTGATCTCAATTGAAATTTTTTTTGGTTAAGAGTCTTCATTGACTAATATTAGTTAACAATTATTCATTTTCACCGACATTAAGGTGAATAATTGTTTTAACAATACACCAGACTAGAGCCAGAAAAATGGTCGGAAATGAAGTTCTTGAGGGGCTATTTTCCTCTGGCAGCTTGGAGATTCATAGCACTAACTAATCACTTGCGAGGCTAAATTTTGCCACTACTATGATCAAGACTAGAAATATAAGTCAGCAAATTTTGAAAAAAAATAAGTTTACAAAAATAATTATTTAATTCTACTAAGAGCATATATGATCTAAACATATATATTATAAATAAAGCAGTCAGCAAGACATATTTTCTACTCTTTCAGACAATTCCAAAAGAGGTACACAAGTGAATCAGTTCAGTGTCAGGTATGTACAATGTAACATTTGGGTGTAAAATGGAAAGAGAAAGCATCTTTAATTTCAAATATAGCAAGTGTACTATCTCTATATTTACAATATAGGTTATAAAATGATTCCAAGTTTTATTTATAATTAGAGAGTATTGTCAGGTAAACTCTTCTAGGATTGAAAAAAAATCAGCAAGAGCTCATTGTGGTCTTTATAAGTGGATTTTTGGAGTGTAATATTAAAAAGATATTGCTTAAGAAATTATTACACATCAGTAATGTACATATTACTTTGTACTGTTTGGGATTAGTTGACCAGATTGATATGCTCTCAGTTAAAGAGCGTGTTAACACTTTAGCAGATGAAAAATGAAAAATTTGTCAAGGAGTTGTTTCATTTAGAATGAATTAGAAACCTAAGAACTGAAAAATGATTTGTTCTCAGTAATCATTTTCTTCTGGGCCACTTATCATAAGTTCTTTTTTAATTGAATTTGGAATTGACATTCCATTGAATTGAACTTGAATATTTAATAAACTAAAATTGAATTATCTTTGATGTGCGATCAAATTTCATGGCTCTGAAATTTAATATAATTAAATAATAATTTAATTAAGCATTGAATGTTACCTAATGGTCTATCACATACCACCTATGGTTAGCCATTTGATAATAATTACTAAATAAGCAGTACAGAAAATACTAATACAGTTATCAAGTCTGTTAAATGTAAAAAACCTCAGTGGTAATCATTGTATAAAGAACCTCTCAAGAGCTTTGACCCAAGATTTTAATTTTTTATGGGGTTTTGTTACATTATTAAGGTAGACAATGCTCTTACTCAATTTAATTTCAATTTTCACTTTCCATGTGCATGAGCTCATAGAGATGTAAAAGAAACAGTGCTGGACATGAAGAAAAGCCATTGAAATCATTTTGTTACAATTTTTTTCTTAACTGCAAAATATATTGAGTGATTAAGTTTATGAAATCAATGTAAACATCTATTGAACACTTTTCTGGAAGGAACTTTATGTTTCTTGTTTTCATACTCTTAAGATTTCTCGGATCAGTTGAAGTGAGTGGCTTCAAGGGAAATGATATCATATGTGATGCTATGAGAGAGGTATGCTTGAGTTTTTTGCCAGTGTTATTACAGTTTGTTTTCTTTCTTTTTTCCATTTGAAAGGATTCATCTCTGTATCTCAAAATCTTTAAAAACATCAGATCCTTCTGATACCTTGTAAAAGCAAGTGATAGATGAACACCAGTCCTTTGCTTGTATGATCCATCCTTACTGAACCTCTCACTTGTTTTTTCTTTTATTCCCCCCCCCCCCCTGAAAAGAACTGCCAGGCTGTTTTGAAGACTATCAGCTACTTTCAAGAATCCTGCTTGCACCCATTGCATTCATAAATGCATAAATTTTACAATTCAACAGGCCTTTGTATAGGTTGTGTAACATGGTGTACCTTTGATGTTGGGATCCAATATTAGGGGTCTGCAGAGTCCTATACATCAAAACCTTTTTTTATTATAATAATAATTATAATTTTTTAACACCTTTCAGATTGTAAAACAGCATCAACTGACATCAGTTACCAAACCCCCAGCATGTTTACTGGATGTCAGTGAGAGAGGAATCAGAATTACTGAACATCCTCAAGGTCCATTAGGAGGGAAGGTAAAGTGTATTTATTGTTTATCTACAGTGCAGATGTCACATTACATACAGTGTTCTCCTAATATTAAGTACAGCAAAATTTTCTTGAATTCCAACCAATCTTAGCCGTTTATAAAAGGTACTACAAGTGGTAAATTTGACCAGTTACTACCCAAAAAGGATAACACTATGCATTTGAACTTTATAGTCCATTGAATGTTGGTTATGACTTGTTGTTTGGTGCACTATTCATCACCATAAGCATGGGTACATAACTGCTATCTCTCTAAGGGGAATACAGCATGGTGTACATATGAATGTTGAATGTGTTGAAATCTGTTTAAAAGTCTTGATATAATTCTCAGCTTATCTTGGCCTAAGAGGAAATGATTTCTGTGTTTCCAAATTGATGTTTGGACCCTCCCTACCAGGAATTCCTGGATCTGCCCCTGTGACTGAATTTTAACCTGTAATATATATTTCTTGCAATTTACACAATGCTATATGTTGTGCTGGTGACAAGGTAGGGATTCAGTGGTGATCTCTTTTTTTGCTATCATTTCAGGACTCTGCATCTAATAAGAAATCAAGCAGACGTAAACTAGGAAAACTTTTTGACAGGGATGGAAAGGTTTACAGTTATTTTCTTACAACAAATCAGGTTTTTGTTATAGTTCAGTTGCTGGGAGATACAATGGCCTAATAATCAGTGCACTGGACTCTAGGTTGAGTGTCCAAGGTGTAAGACATGGCCAGGTCAATGTGTAGTGTTGTTGTACAAGATACAATACTCCAGCAGTGCCCTTCTCCACCCAGGAGTATAAATGGGTACTAGCAAATTGTCAGGGAAGCCTGATGAAATGCTGGAGGGTACCCTTAGGATGAGTGGCATCCCATCCAAGGGGGAGTAGTAACACTCCTAGTCAATTCATGCTACATGGAAACTGGGATAGGCTCTGGCTGGAAAAAAAAGGAAAAAATAAACAAGGAGGCTGGTGATAACATCCCTGTTGCATTCTGTTATGCCAAAATGGTGAAAATAAAATCTTTGAAGTTGTTGAAGCATTCACCGGTTGGATTCAATCTCTATTACCCAAGGGTGGGTGTTTGTTACTGTTACTGTAATGCTTATATACTGTAGAATGTTCTGGAGTAGCTTATGCCGCTTTATTTCACCTTTACCACCCTCTCCCAAATGAAGAAAAGAAATATTAAACCCAACAGTGTTTGTTTGTTTTTTCGTAGGAAACTTTAACGCAATCTCACTATTTTGCATTAAAGAATGTAACGTTTTGTGGTTGTCATCCACAAAATGCCAGGTACGCTAGAAAAGTCTTTTTTTTCTTCGTAATTTTAACTACAGATTTTTTTAATTGAAAGTCAATGCGCACATTCTAACGACTAGTTTTTCTGTTTTCCAGATTCTTCGCCTTTATCACGAAACATCCTGAAGATCACCGATTTGCGTGTCACGTGTTTATGTCGGAATACTCGACCGAGCCAGTAGCAAATGCTGTAGGGTAGGGAGTTTCTCAATGTTTTCTAGATCTTTTTATTTTATTTATTTCTGTATGTTATATTTTTCTGTTAATCTTCTTTAAGAGTGGATCAAGCTACAATACACACCAAAGAAACTAAACCCTCTTTGGAGGTTCTATTTCAGAGTCAACCTCCTTAAATTATTTTATAGTTAATCTCTCGTGTTAATTGAAGAATAAACGAAGAAGACTGGATGGGTAACGTTTTTGTCCACATAAGCTGCATTTGCCCTTTTGGGTTGGCTATCTGTTAGGTGTTCCTCAAATATACGAAATCCTAAGATGGATTACCCCTAAAGTAGATCTTAATGTGGATAATTCAGTCCCACGGCTTGATCGTCGTCACTTGTGATAACTTTGGCCCCCCTTAGCTTGACTCAACGATCACTGGTAACATTTCAGTTTCATGATGGCCAAGACAATGTTGCCGAATGACAGTGGGCTTTTTGATGTACTGCGTTTGCTGAAATGCTTTCTCCTGTTTGGCTGAGTTCAGTCCGGCATCATTTGGCTTGAAATAACGGACATAGACACTCTTTCTTCCGTTAAAAGTACTAATCGAGTTTTATCTGCTCTTGTGATTACAGGCTTGCCTTCAAGAAGTTTTATGCTGAATTTCTCGACTATCAAGCTCCTATAGAAGATTTCTATATCGAGTGACGTCGAAATTTGTCCCTGTTTTTGGTTTGTTGTACCCCAAAACTATTGTAATTCATTGCAATTTAAAATATACTTCCAGATAATTTGATTTTGAAACATCAACAAGGAATTATTTAATAGATAGGTTAAACCTAAATTTGGTGATATGAAAGGTATTCTCCCTTTCGTGTTGCAAGCGGGAACAATCCGCGTAAATATTCATTCAATTTTTAAATGGTGATATTAATAATATTGTAATTTTGAAGAAAAACAGTATATACTACAGATTGGTAGCCATAAGAATCCTTGAAATGTGGTGCAGTGCAGTCCTGATACAATACTCACCTTCCAAGTGAGCATCCTGAACGTGTTTCGTTCCCAGTTCTATCGCAAGAATTTCTCTCTTTCAGTTTGGAGCTGAAATCGTTGGCCAAACTCTTTCCTACTAAGAATTAGATACTGAAGGAAACAATATACGCGGAGCTTATTTGGAAACTAAGTTACAAAATGTAACATTAGAGAATGTTGTGTTCAAAGAATAAGTAGATAATATCAGGTCTGCACTGCGCGCAAATATTTTTAAAGAGTAACTATAATGCTCTACACCTGTTCATTTATTATGCATATTAGATGAATTTTGTAACCTACTGAACAAAAAGCTCGATACCATTAAGCTTTAGAAGCAACCCTTAATTTTAGTACTTAGATGATATAGAGTTAAGTATATAGTTTTAATATATAGATTAAGTTGAGTAAAAAATTTGTGTTGAAACACATCCGAAACCGTGCCATTACGGTCAGTAACGTGGTCATTACTTTTGACTTAAAAAACCTTATAATTCATATGCAGACGCAATAAACTTTGACTGAAATCTTTACGAGATTGGAAAAAGATAAACTTAATTAAAAGACTGGACCGCCTCTTCAACAAAGGAGTCGGAGAATAGATCTGTTATATAGTACCTTGCTTGAAAGGAGACCCTTTAAATTGGCGCCGAGTCAGACCCCTCAAGCCCTCACTATATAAGTCAGAAAAATTTAACCAACACAGAAGAAATGACCCTTAATTTGGCCGTTATTCGAAGTCTCCACTAGCTAGGTATTGTTAAAAGTAACCATTTAAAATGAATTTCAAACATAGTCTTTGGCTTGGGTTGACAGTCATTGAACCCACATTCTTTTGAGCGTCTGTAAATGAGCACATTTTCAAACCATCGTTTCTATATAATTGGAGTTGTATTGCCTTAAATTTCCAATACTCTCCACTTGAACTATGAAAGTCGTCGTAGTAGGAATTATCTTCCCTTGTGATAAATGTTAACTTTTGATTTCCAAATTAAACAAAGCATCATTTATTGCATGGGGTTTACGTGGCTTCATTTTATTTAAGACAGGTGAGTGTTGTGGATGACGAATAAGGGGATCTACAAGACTCCATGTGACCAAAACTCAGAGATGTGCTGTATCAAAAGTACCGCAGATATGAGTGTTCAACGCTGTTCAAATTGATTTGAAACAGTAGAGAAATCAGTAGATTAAAGAAAAGAGAAAAACTACTGTATTCCTTTCATAACGAACCTTTTTTGGCCGGCGCCCGTTTCTGTCACAATTTACTTGTGAAACCATGTGAGGAATGCCAAGTTATCGACTGTTTTGCCGATTCAAAGAGATGTAATATTTAAAAAAAACGAAATCACATTTACACGGTTGAGGTTGAAGACCAATAAATAGAACGTCATTTTTTTTTTATTTCGTTTAACCCTTAAATTATCTCTTAATGAGTTGAACATCAACCTTTGTTTCCCGCACTTTGTTTTGCACACTGGTTTGTATTTATTTCTTTTTACCCTTATTATCTCTTAATGAGTTAAACATCAAACTTTGTTTCCTGCAGACTTCCATCTTTGAAACATCGATATCAACGTTTGCTGGTGAAGCACAATGACTTAACAACTCTTACTTTCAGATTATTTTTAGTTTGATAAACTTTCTAATATCAGGTCGCTTATACTTCAGCTCTGATAAACGCCATATCTACAATGCAATGTTTCATGTCTAAACTTAATAAATGAATTTGGAGAAGAAGGCGGTTCTCAGAAAATCGGCCTGTCCTTATCAGATCACCGACAGAAGTTATTAAAATTATTGAGTTCAAGTGCAATAGGTGCAATAGTCTTCATGTCTCTTCTGAGTGAACAAAGGAATATCACTTTACACACGTCTTTTTTTCTAGCTTTCTGTTAAAATTCTATCAGTGTCAAGAAATTTTACCTTCTTTAGTTCCTTTAAGTTTTAACCTCGCTATGGGGCACTTCTCCCACTTGGCTGTGTTAGTCACAAGAGTTGAGAAGGAAATATTGGATTTTAAGACAGTAAGTATTTACTGTAGTTTGATACCTCAGATCAAATCCCTGAAATAACATGAAATATAAAACAGTCTTGATATATATGGTTACGTCCCGAATAAATTCACTGCGGTACGAAATCTATCCATAGAATTCTACTCTTTTAGTTTACCACTGAAATTGTCGAACTCTTTCTTGTGGTGACTCGTGACATGGTAGTATAGGTGTTATGATGCAAACTTACAAAGAATATTGGGCTGTGTGGGTGAGAGTCATTATTTAACAATCAGATTATGGGCTAAAGATTTCCCTCGCTTGATACTCAGTAGTTGGTGAGAGCAAAGCCCGAATCAACCATCACGCAAAGAAATCGAGTGCGAATAGGCTGATTGCTCTAGTGTAAATTTTACTGCTCGTTCAAAACCGAACAAGACTGGCCTGTGTAGTTCAGTATTTTTATTCTGTTTACAATTGCACCGACACTATTCGACCATTTACTTTACTCAGCGTCTATCACGGAATAGATAGCGAGTGGCGAAGCGAATAAGATAACAGCATTTGTGATAGAACTCAAGTGGACTGGTACTAAAATCGGATGTGCATCTCGCACAAATATTTTTAAAAAATTGACGATGATGCCTACTACAGAGTTTAGAGGCATTTCGTAGCCTATCAGATATTTCATTTGGGAGGCTAGCACTTGAGAAACAATACTAAATCATGGCGCTTGGCTAAAAATAGCTTTACTCAAGTTAGGATAGGTTAAAATTATGTGCATGCAAAACTATCCAGAATGCACCATCACAGTTAAGTTAAGATAGTGTGCAAAAAATGCTTAATAATTCATATAGTAACAGAGTGCGCGTTGATAAATTTTCAGGTAGACCAGTATGAAGACTAGCAAAAATCGATCAACGAGACAGAATTCAAAGCCTCCAGAAAGAGAAACCCTGTAAGAGAATGGTGCGAAATGGTCACAGATAATCAAAACACTATACTTTGAACTGTGCTCACTGTAGGAAACATGTTACAGAACCAAACTATATAAGTATTAAATTTATCAATCCCACAAAACTGCAGTCAGCTAGTGCAGGTGTTGTATCTGCCGAGAAAATGTAATCTGACAAATCAAAGAACAAATAAAAAAGTCACAAACTCAGTCAGACGTCATTAAAGAAGAATTATGTTAGTCTGTTCAGTTTCATGATAATTTGGGTTGTGGTTACTTCTCGAACAATAACCTTCCTTGCTAGCACAATTTACTCAAAAATGAGCGTCGAGAACAATCCAGGATTGCTTGGGTTTTGTTTACTTCGCTTCGCGGTTGCTACTTTGGTGAGGGATTTTGGTAAATATTGCTAAGATCAAATAAGTCTGATTGGCTCGGGTGTAAAATATCTATCAAGAATAGGGCCGTCACAAATGCATATGAATGCATGAATTTGAAATCCGTAAGTAAAGGAATCATGAATCCCCAATCGCTCCTTCAGGATAGCGCTCGTTACGCTTGTTGGACCGTTTCCAAAGAAAGAGTACCTTCTTATGCATTGAATAAAAGGGGTAAGTTTCTACAGAAACTCTGGTGCCGCGTCAATGGGAGTTTTTAACAGGGTAATTTAGCATTATCAACTGAGTTGATAACGTAAATTTGCCACCGTAAAGAGTTAAAAAGCTGACGTTTCAAAGAGCTACCGCTCGAAACGTCAGCTTTGAAACTCTTTACGGTGGCCAATTTACGTCGTCAACGCAGTTGATAATGCTAAATTACCTTTTTGTGCATTGTTTCAAATCGTTTACGGACATCACGACACTGTTAAGATTGCAGAGGGGTTTTTTGTGTTACACCAAGGACTTTGAAAAATTTTAGGCGGGATACTCAGCTTTGTGTGCAGTGATCCTCTTGCCCGATGTTAGAAAAGAAGGCTTTGGTATTCTAGAGATTCTATTTTGTTTTCTTTGGTTTAGTTTTGGTTTATTTGTTTTCGCTTTGTTAGGATTAACCATGAATAAAAAAAACATCATCTTTTCATGGAATTTTTATCATAATTCTTTGCTTTTAATCTGTCTTTTAAATAATTTACAATGTAAAACTATAATTAATAGAACGTGATTTAAAAAACCATCTTGCCCTGGGGGCATTTCCCACGATAACTTGTAGCTTGCGTTTGATTAACAGTTCAAGCCCAGATCGCGTGCTCCAGCCAGCGTAAATACCATATCTATAATTCCAGCACTCAATGGTCTACAATAATAGTAAATAAGTTGATTAATCCACATAGAATGAGGGATGATTTTGAGGAAATCGTATTATCCTAATCATACATGAGACACCGTCGTTAAAAAAAAATTGAGTTGATTCGGAATAGTTCTGTAATGTTTCGTCTGGTTTGGCAATATTTTTAGTCTACATTCACCGACGGCCGTGTTTCTGGTAGGCAGTGAAAAATTAGTTAGCACTAACACGTCTCAGCAGCTGAAGTATTACTACGTGAATTAGGCTTAATTGGGTACAACACCTGTAAAAGCAATGTTAAGAATGTGTTGACCTGCAGGAAGAGCCTTTTGCTTTAGGAGTCCAGAAGGACGGATTTGATTATTACAAGGACGAAGTATGTCACAAGTACTTGTGCGCACGCACCCTACCAGCACCCTTCGCACGCTTTCCTCCTGCACCCACCCAAATAATACCCTTGTACTACAGACTGTAGTCTGGAGCTCTTTTCTGAAAGAGGACAACGATCGATCAAATTGTCGGTTATTGACACAATTGATTTTAAATACTCGTCTTTTTGCTCAAACATTATTTAAGTAATTCTAAAAACTGGAAATTTGTGTTCACTTTTTTACGAACTATGAAAATAATAAGATTTTTGAAATGTGAAATGATGTATTCCTGATTATCAGCCACCGGTGTGACTGAGATGCACAAAAAGAGCACGAAATCTCAACTCGTAAAAATTAATAATAATAATTGGAATAAAAAAACAAATCAGACGAGATAGAGATTAAAGAGAATGCTCCCTATTTACGTCAGGCAAGTTGAACGGTTTGTGTTCTTCAGGAAACAGGATGGTGTGGTTCATCTTACCCGGAAAGCTTTTAATTATTTTGACAATTAAAGTTTCCTTTGGTTACAAAAGTGTCATCAGGATCCAAGAAATCTTCCAGAACAGACGCCAAATTTTATGAAACCTCCATTTCAAAACGGTTGGTGTTACAAAATAGGGGGTATACCTTAGGTCGTTAACTGTTAAATGTTATCGTTCCAAAATATGGCCTTAGATAACTTACAGCTACATGCACCCGATCAGTGCAGAAGGTATCATTGTGCTTATCAAACAGCAGCAATTCCTTTCTTTATTAGGATTATCGCGTAGTATCAAAGATAAAACGTAAGCCTCTGAATCGATTACTCGGCGAGGTCCAAAATAATTGGCAATCGAAGGCCTAGTTTAATCTTTCAGAGGTTAATAAGTTCAGCTTTTTAAACTTAACATCGAAGTTTCGCAACAATTGTGCCCTCAGAGAAAATAACATTGATACCTTACGCTCCGAAAAGTTTAACAAACCGATATATTTTACTCGCTTGGCGACTCAAGCGATCTCTAGCGCTAAATAACTAACATAACTTGACAGCCAGATTAATGATCCGTGTTCATACGGACGAAGTATAAATAATGGGGGCGTTTGGAAGCTTAAAGTACGGCTTTTTTGTTGAATTATCGCAGTTTTGTTGTTTTAGGGATACGTTGTTGTTTGTCTTTCGCCGTTCGTTAACCATTTGAATATTCAAGCACCTTTGAAGCATGGCCGCACATGTTTTACTCCAATTGTGTCGTATCACAGTGCCTCCAAAAATAAATGGGTCCACTAAACTGTTGAAATACACCAAAGCGTTCGCAAACACCAGTACATCTCCAAAATAACTCCAGTGAGCACCATTTCCGAAGTCAGCCCATAACCACATAATGTGATAGGGTAACAAGCACAGGGAGAACGCTACAGCACCGAACAAAAACGTTTTCACAATAATGACATTCGTCCTTGTTCGCTGCCTCACCAGCCTTCGGAACGACTGATTTCCAGCACCTTGTTTAATGCTGAATCGTTTCATCTTTTTTCCGTCAGAGTACAATCTGAATCCAATGCAAATGTATGCCGGGGCAATAATACACAGAGGCAGAGAGTAAAAGAGTAGAAAAACACACATAGTGAACATTTTTGGATAGTTCTCACTTGGCCACGCTTCGGTGCACTGTAGCTGTTCGCGTTTATGTTCAAGAACAACGATGTAAGGTGACACAAGAGCACCAGATATGCACCAAACAGCGGATATCACAACCTTAACCATTCTTTTTGTTATCATTGGCTTGAAAGGTGTCACAATGGCCCGATATCGCTCGATGGCCATGCATGTCAATGTTGCAACTGAAACTCCTATTAAAGCCGTCTGAAATGGGTACACAACTTTACACATGAGGGCTCCAAATGGCCAACGCTGGATTAAAATTTCGGCCATATCTAACGGAATCCCAACTGCACACGTCATGAGATCGGTAAAAGCCAGATTCAGCACGAAATATTCGCTGGGGCTTCGTTGTTTTTTTCCCAGCAGTGCACCATACAACAGTAAATTTGCAACAGTCCCGAGGATTGTTATGAGCGCATACGATGTCACTTGCACAATTGTTACTGTCCCTATATCTGAAGCTCCTGTCGAATTTGGCTGCGTCTGGTTTGAGTTCATCATATTTTCTGTTTTATCAAAGTTAGTTTTTGCAAAGAGAATCAAGCTCCTAGTTCCTCTACAGTCTGTGCAACAGCAATTAGTCTTTTAAGGGCTACGAAATTTAAGCTAGCGTGAATAATTACCGTATAGCTCGACTCTCGTGTAATCTTGAACCAAAGTTCAGTTGTGTGGAATTGCATAAGACCTCTGTTAAAATGCTTCTCTATTCTGCGATAATATTCCCTGAAGGCATATCACATTAAAATTGTTCGATGTAGGTGCTGATGTTCTCAATCACCTCACCAATGGGCTCAAAAATGGACTATTAATGCACTCCCCATTAAGAGTTTTTTAAGCATTTTCCCTTGCCACATATGCCCTGACGTGACGTAAATTGGACTCCATTCACTGTTTTGAAAACTGTAGCCTAATTAGGCGCTTTGACGAAGGAAAAGATTAGAAACGAGTGGGTGTGGTTTCGTATGACAGTGACGGCGATGTCCATAAGCAAATGCTCATTACTTTTCACAAGGTTCTGTTAAGAGCAGAGCAAGACACCAGAAAAGATTACTTTCTATTTTTGATATTGAAATGGTGACTTAATCTTCATTTTAAAGCGCACTTAATGATAAATATTGGTCCGTGCACCTAGTGACACGCGTGAGAAATTGTTTATCGTGAGTGGTTAACCGCAAGATTGAGCGAAGACTAACGTTGGAGTAGTGAGGGGGAAGATAAACTCTCTTATTTCCCTTTTCACCCACTCGTCTTCGAATTATATTTTATATTTTCCTTTACATGATCAAGGAAACTGAGCTCCACCGGCTTAGTGATATCGCTTCAACAACATAACATCGAATAAGAGTTCTTTTTAAAGGTGTTTACCTCAACTTAGTAACCCTTTATCACGTAATTATCGCCGCATGGTGCAGAAAATTGCCGAAGGTAAAAATGTCACACAGTCGTCTCTAGCAATAAATTAGTCTTTTGCAGTAGTAACTGAATTAATGCCGGAAAAGAAAAGTATTATTCCCCAACGAAGTATTTTGAAGAGTGCAATGTTTCGATACAATATTGACCTTTTGACTTGACGGCAAAAACAAGTGTAGCAGCCGATAAATTGTTAATCTATCCGATTTAAAACACGGTGTAGTTTGATTACGACAAACGAGCGCCCCTGACTTTATATTTTGGATTACTTGCACTATGCATGATACATATGGTTACCTGCCATTTCCTTAGTTGTTGTGTTTTGTTACTAACCTTTCATAATGCAAAAATATGATATAATATTCTTGGAAAGTAATCGAATTAAAAACACCAATGCGTCGTCTATCTGGTGTTTCGTACTTCGTTTGGATTAGACATATTAGGAGCTTGTGTACGTATATAACTGTCAGAACCACTTCGCTCTCCCTGGGCAACAATTAGCACAACTCAAACCAAAACATCTGTAGAAAAGTCCACGAATTGAGGGAGCAACTATTCTCTTGTGACGCACGGAAGAGAAGGATTGAGAACGAGGGAGAAATAACTAAAAAAAACTTAAAAACACGGAAAAATTGACAAAAATGCATGGGGTATGCAATAGACAAGAATAATCATTTTGCTTTCGGCGTGGTCATGAATGGTATTCCTAATAAAGTGAGAACCGTTAATAACATGAAATTTGTGCAATACAATATGTTTGATGCTGAGCCTAAAGCCGACTGAACCATAGCCTAAGTCAGGCGCTTGATCAGTGAATACGCAGTGAGCGAAAACGACAAAAAATTGATCGCAAAGCATGATCGGCCATCATCCATGAACTGGTTGAGAATTATCACACTTTAGAGAAATTGTGTTGTCAACCTGTCAAAGAGTTTTATTGTTATGAATACCAGAACTGAAGAAGGAGTTGTACTTTAAGAAAAAGAAACCAAAATTTCCACTCATTCATTGGCCACATATTTCCTTCACTGTAAAATCTTGATCAAAGACCCCCCTCCCGCAAATATAGATTCCACGAAAGCAAGTTGACAGTTATCAAATTAACATCATTATCATGAAAAAAAAGAAAAGTCCTCATTCCACTTTAAGTTTCAGATTTCCTCCAAATTATTTTCAAACTCATCGAAAGTGTTTTCATTGTTGTCATTCCACCATGCAGTTTCTATGCCTTCATTATTATTATGAACTCCAAAGCCTCCAGAACCCTCCTTGTCATCATCATCACTCCACTCTGTATCCTCAAATTGCGCGTGATGCTCCACAAATTTAGGGACGTTTCGAATATCTTCGGTATCTGGATCTGAAGCTTCGGTTTCTGGAAAGTCGTCTCTAGCATCGAGAGCACCTACGATATCTACAATCGTTTCGAATTAATTGTCAATATCATCTACGTGATGATTTGAATCTAAAATCTCATTTGATTCACCTTCAGAAGAGGAGTCATCAGCATTTCTTTCATTCTGTTTGGAATGTTCACTTTCATAAGGGTCGTCCTCAGTGCCGAAAGAGTAGTCATCTTCATTCTGGTCCCAATCTCTATCATCAGAACCACCTTAGATACATAAAGAGTCATTAGCAAAATCTTCTTTATGATTCGAATCACCCGTACCTTGGAGCTCATCTTCTTTAACAAAGCTTAACATCAAAATCGAAAGAGTCCTGAGTATCATCCTCTTTCTGGTTCGAATCTTCATTTTCAACGAGCTCCTCTTCGATACCAGAGTAGTCAATTCTATCATCATCATGGTGATCAAGGTCTTCCGTTCCATCAAATTCACCTTTAATGCCAAGAGCTCATTACTTTTGGCGTTATTGAGAGAGAAATCCTAACTTTCATGGAACTTACCCTCACTATCAATAGAGTCATCACCACCGTCACTCCACTCGATATCCTCATAGCCATTTGGCTCACCTTTAGCACAAACAGAGCCGTTAGTATCACCTTAATTTTGACGTCAATCACCATAACAAAGTTTTCTGAGGCTTACCTTCACTATCAATGAGGTCATCATCCTCACTGTCCCTCCACTCGATATCTTCATCACCTTCTAGCTCACCTTAAGCACAAGGAGAGTTGTTAATATAATTTTGATTGCAATGTTAATCTCCATGAAAAAGTTTTCTGAGGCTTACCTTCATTATCGATGAGGTCATCATCCTCACTGTCTCTCCACTCGGTATCTTTATCTTCATCCGGCTCACCTTTAGCACAACAAAAGCCATTTGTATCATCTTAATTCCGATGTCAAACTCTATGTTACTTTCATAGAGCTTACCTTCACTATCCATGAAGTCATCATCTTCACTGTCCCTCCACTCGGCCTCTTCATCGCTATCTCGCTCACCTGTAGCACAAAGAGAGTTGTTAATATCATCTTAGTTCCGATGTCAATCTTCATGATAAGTTTTGGAGAGTTTACCATCGTTATCAACTTGGCCATCATTGTCACTCTCTTTCCATTCGACATCTTCATCGACATCCTGCCCACCTTAAGCACAAAGATAGTCATTTGTATCATTTTAATTCCGATGTCAATATTCATGTTCCTTTTATAAGGCTTACCTTCAATGAAGTCTTTATCTTTATTGCCACTCCACTCGACATCTTCATTGTCATTTAGCTCACCTTTAGTACAATGACAGCCTTCAGTTCATCTTAATTTCAATGTAAATCTCCATGAAAAAGTTTTCTGAGGCTTACCTTCATTATCGATGAGGTCATCATCCTCACTGTCTCTCCAATCGGTGTCTTTATCACCATCCGGCTCACCTTTAGCACAAAGAGAGCTGTAAGTATTATCGTAATTCTGATGTGAACTTCGTGATTAGTTTCATTGGGGTTACCTTTACTATCAATAGAAATGTCATCATCGTCACTCCACTCGAGATCCTCACCGCCATGTGCCTCACCTATAGCACAAAAAGAGTTGTTAATATCATCCTAATTCCGATGTCAATTCTCATGAAAAGTTTTATGGGACTTACCATCACTATCGACTAGGTCATCATAGTCACTGTCTCTCCATTCGACATCTTCATCGCCAGCCGGCTTGCCTTTGGCACAAAGAAAGCCATTTGTATCATCTTAATTCCGATGTCAAACTCCATGTTACTTTCATAAAGCTTACCTTCACTATCCATGAAGTCATCATCTTCACCGTCTCTCCAATCGGCATCTTCATCGCTATCTCGCTCACCTGTAGCACAAAGGGAGTCGTTAGTATCATCTTAAATCCGATGTTAATCTTTAGGATAAGTTTCGGGGAACTTACCATCATCATCAACGAGGTCATCATCGTCACTGTCTCTCCATTCGACATCTTCATCGCCATCCGGCTCACCTTTAGCACAAAGATAGTCAATTGTACTATCTTAACTCCGATATCAAACTTCATGTTACTTTCATAAGGCTTACCTTCACTATCGATGAGGTCGTCATCTTCACTGTCTCTCCAATCGGCATCTTCATCGCTATCTCGCTCACCTGTAGCACAAAGGGAGTCGTTAGTATCATCTTAATTCCGATGTCAATCTTCATGATAAGTTTCAGTGAGCTTACCATCGTTATCAACGAGGTCATCATCGTCACTGTCTCTCCATTCGAGATCTTCATTGCCATCCTGCTCACCTTTAGCACAAAGATAGTCATTTGCATCATCTTAATTCCGATGTCAATCTTCACGTTACTTTCGTAAGACTTACCTTCACTATCAATGAGGTCATCATCTTCAATGTCTCTCCACTCAACATCTTCATCGCCATCTGGCTCACCTTTATAACAGGGAGAGTCGTTTACATCATCTTGATTACGATGTGAATCTTCATGGTAACTTTCATTAGGTTTACCTTCACTATCGATGAGGTCATTATCTTCACGGTCTCTCCCATCGGTATCTGCATTGTCATCCGGCTCACCTTTGGCAAAAAGAGAGTCGTTAGTGTAATCCTAGTTCTGATGTGGTATTTATGATTTGTTTCATAAGGGTTACCTTCACTATCAATAGAATTATCATCACTGTTGTTCCACTCGATATCTTCATCACCATCAGTCTCACCTGTAGCACAAATAGAGTTGTTAATATCATCCTTATTCCGAAGCCAATTTTTATGATAAGTTTCATGAGGCTTACCATCACTATCGTCGGGGCCATCATCTTGACTGTCTCTCCACTCGACATCTTCATCGTCATCCTGCTCACCTTTAGTATAAAGAAAGCCGTTTGTATCATTTCAATTCCGATGTCAAACTCCATGTTACCTTCATAAAGCTTACCTTCACTATCGATGAAATCACCATCTTCACTATCTATCCAATTGGCATCTTCATCGCTATCTGGCTCACCTGTAGCACAAAGAGAGTCGTTAGTATCATCTTGATTCCGTTTTGAATCTTCATGATAAGTTTCATTAGGCTAACCGTTACTAGCGACGAGATCATTACCGTCACTGTCTCTCCATTCGACATCTTCGTCGTCATCCGGCTCACCTTTAGCACAAAGATAGTCAATTGTACTATCTTAACTCCGATATCAAACTTCATGTTACTTTCATAAAGCTTACCTTCACTATCCATGAAGTCATCATCTTCACCGTCTCTCCAATCGGCATCTTCATCGCTATCTCGCTCACCTGTAGCACAAAGGGAGTCGTTAGTATCATCTTAAATCCGATGTTAATCTTTAGGATAAGTTTCGGGGAACTTACCATCATCATCAACGAGGTCATCATCGTCACTGTCGCTCCATTCGACATCTTCATCGCCATCCGGCTCACCTTTAGCACAAAGATAGTCAATTGTACTATCTTAACTCCGATATCAAACTTCATGTTACTTTCATAAAGCTTACCTTCACTATCCATGAAGTCATCATCTTCACCGTCTCTCCAATCGGCATCTTCATCGCTATCTCGCTCACCTGTAGCACAAAGGGAGTCGTTAGTATCATCTTAAATCCGATGTTAATCTTTAGGATAAGTTTCGGGGAACTTACCATCATCATCAACGAGGTCATCATCGTCACTGTCTCTCCATTCGACATCTTCATCGCCATCCGGCTCACCTTTAGCACAAAGATAGTCAATTGTACTATCTTAACTCCGATATCAAACTTCATGTTACTTTCATAAAGCTTACCTTCACTATCCATGAAGTCATCATCTTCACCGTCTCTCCAATCGGCATCTTCATCGCTATCTCGCTCACCTGTAGCACAAAGGGAGTCGTTAGTATCATCTTAAATCCGATGTTAATCTTTAGGATAAGTTTCGGGGAACTTACCATCATCATCAACGAGGTCATCATCGTCACTGTCTCTCCATTCGACATCTTCATCGCCATCCGGCTCACCTTTAGCACAAAGATAGTCAATTGTACTATCTTAACTCCGATATCAAACTTCATGTTACTTTCATAAAGCTTACCTTCACTATCCATGAAGTCATCATCTTCACTGTCTCTCCAATCGGCATCTTCATCGCTATCTCGCTCACCTGTAGCACAAAGAGAGTCGTTAGTATCATCTTAAATCCGATGTTAATCTTTAGGATAAGTTTCGGGGAACTTACCATCATCATCAACGAGGTCATCATCGTCACTGTCTCTCCATTCGACATCTTCGTCGTCATCCGGCTCACCTTTAGCACAAAGATAGTCAATTGTACTATCTTAACTCCGATATCAAACTTCATGTTACTTTCATAAAGCTTACCTTCACTATCCATGAAGTCATCATCTTCACCGTCTCTCCAATCGGCATCTTCATCGCTATCTCGCTCACCTGTAGCACAAAGGGAGTCGTTAGTATCTTCTTAAATCTGATGTTAATCTTTAGGATAAGTTTCGGGGAACTTACCATCATCATCAACGAGGTCATCATCGTCACTGTCTCTCCATTCGACATCTTCATCGCCATCCGGCTCACCTTTAGCACAAAGATAGTCAATTGTACTATCTTAACTCCGATATCGAACTTCATGTTACTTTCATAAAGCTTACCTTCACTATCCATGAAGTCATCATCTTCACTGTCTCTCCAATCGGCATCTTCATCGCTATCTCGCTCACCTGTAGCACAAAGGGAGTCCTTAGTATCATCTTAAATCCGATGTTAATCTTTAGGAGAAGTTTCGGGGAACTTACCATCATCATCGACGAGGTCATCATCGTCACTGTCTCTCCATTCGACATCTTCATCGCCATCCGGCTCACCTTTAGCACAAAGATAGTCAATTGTACTATCTTAACTCCGATATCAAACTTCATGTTACTTTCATAAAGCTTACCTTCACTATCCATGAAGTCATCATCTTCACTGTCTCTCCAATCGGCATCTTCATCGCTATCTCGCTCACCTGTAGCACAAAGGGAGTCGTTAGTATCATCTTAAATCCGATGTTAATCTTTAGGATAAGTTTCGGGGAACTTACCATCATCATCAACGAGGTCATCATCGTCACTGTCTCTCCATTCGACATCTTCATCGCCATCCGGCTCACCTTTAGCACAAAGATAGTCAATTGTACTATCTTAACTCCGATATCAAACTTCATGTTACTTTTATAAAGCTTACCTTCACTATCCATGAAGTCATCATCTTCACCGTCTCTCCAATCGGCATCTTCATCGCTATCTCGCTCACCTGTAGCACAAAGGGAGTCCTTAGTATCATCTTAAATCCAATGTTAATCTTTAGGATAAGTTTCGGGGAACTTACCATCATCATCAACGAGGTCATCATCGTCACTGTCTCTCCATTCGACATCTTCATCGCCATCCGGCTCACCTTTAGCACAAAGATAGTCAATTGTACTATCTTAACTCCGATATCAAACTTCATGTTACTTTCATAAAGCTTACCTTCACTATCCATGAAGTCATCATCTTCACTGTCTCTCCAATCGGCATCTTCATCGCTATCTCGCTCACCTGTAGCACAAAGGGAGTCGTTAGTATCATCTTAAATCCGATGTTAATCTTTAGGACAAATCTCGGGGAACTTACCATCATCATTAACGAGGTCATCATCGTCACTGTCTCTCCATTCGACATCTTCATCGCCATCCGGCTCACCTTTAGCACAAAGATAGTCAATTCTACTATCTTAACTCCGATATCAAAATTCATGTTACTTTCATAAAGCTTACCTTCACTATCCATGAAGTCATCATCTTCACTGTCTCTCCAATCGGCATCTTCATCGCTATCTCGCTCACCTGTAGCACAAAGGGAGTCCTTAGTATCATCTTAAATCCGATGTTAATCTTTAGGATAGGTTTCGGGGAACTTACCATCATCATCAACGAGGTCATCATCGTCACTGTCTCTCCATTGGACATCGTCATCCCCATCCGGCTCACCTTTAGCACAAAGATAGTCAATTGTACTATCTTAACTCCGATATCAAACTTCATGTTACTTTCATAAAGCTTACCTTCACTATCCATGAAGTCATCATCTTCACTGTCTCTCCAATCGGCATCTTCATCGCTATCTCGCTCACCTGTAGCACAAAGGGAGTCGTTAGTATCATCTTAAATCCGATGTTAATCTTTAGGATAAGTTTCGGGGAACTTACCATCATCATCAACGAGGTCATCATCGTCACTGTCTCTCCATTCGACATCTTCATCGCCATCCGGCTCACCTTTAGCACAAAGATAGTCAATTGTACTATCTTAACTCCGATATCAAACTTCATGTTACTTTCATAAAGCTTACCTTCACTATCCATGAAGTCATCATCTTCACTGTCTCTCCAATCGGGATCTTCATCGCTATCTCGCTCACCTGTAACACAAAGGGAATCGTTAGTATCATCTTTAATCCGATGTTAATCTTTAGGATAAGTTTCGGGGAACTTACCATCATCATCAACGAGGTCATCATCGTCACTGTCTCTCCATTCGACATCTTCATCGCCATCCGGCTCACCTTTAGCACAAAGATAGTCAATTGTACTATCTTAACTCCGATATCGAACTTCATGTTACTTTCATAAAGCTTACCTTCACTATCCATGAAGTCATCATCTTCACTGTCTCTCCAATCGGCATCTTCATCGCTATCTCGCTCACCTGTAGCACAAAGGGAGTCGTTAGTATCATCTTAAATCCGATGTTAATCTTTAGGATAAGTTTCGGGGAACTTACTATCATCATCAACGAGGTCATCATCGTCACTGTCGCTCCATTCGACATCTTCATCGCCATCCGGCTCACCTTTAGCACAAAGATAGTCAATTGTACTATCTTAACTCCGATATCAAACTTCATGTTTCTTTCATAAAGCTTACCTTCACTATCCATGAAGTCATCATCTTCACCGTCTCTCCAATCGGCATCTTCATCGCTATCTCGCTCACCTGTAGCACAAAGGGAGTCGTTAGTATCATCTTAAATCCGATGTTAATCTTTAGGATAAGTTTCGGGGAACTTACCATCATCATCAACGAGGTCATCATCGTCACTGTCTCTCCATTCGACATCTTCATCGCCATCCGGCTCACCTTTAGCACAAAGATAGTCAATTGTACTATCTTAACTCCGATATCGAACTTCATGTTACTTTCATAAAGCTTACCTTCACTATCCATGAAGTCATCATCTTCACTGTCTCTCCAATCGGCATCTTCATCGCTATCTCGCTCACCTGTAGCACAAAGGGAGTCGTTAGTATCATCTTAAATCCGATGTTAATCTTTAGGATAAGTTTCGGGGAACTTACTATCATCATCAACGAGGTCATCATCGTCACTGTCGCTCCATTCGACATCTTCATCGCCATCCGGCTCACCTTTAGCACAAAGATAGTCAATTGTACTATCTTAACTCCGATATCAAACTTCATGTTACTTTCATAAAGCTTACCTTCACTATCCATGAAGTCATCATCTTCACTGTCTCTCCAATCGGCATCTTCATCGCTATCTCGCTCACCTGTAGCACAAAGGGAGTCGTTAGTATCATCTTAAATGCGATGTTAATCTTTAGGATAAGTTTCGGGGAACTTACCATCATCATCAACGAGGTCATCATCGTCACTGTCTCTCCATTCGACATCTTCATCGCCATCCGGCTCACCTTTAGCACAAAGATAGTCAATTGTACTATCTTAACTCCGATATCAAACTTCATGTTACTTTCATAAAGCTTACCTTCACTATCCATGAAGTCATCATCTTCACCGTCTCTCCAATCGGCATCTTCATCGCTATCTCGCTCACCTGTAGCACAAAGGGAGTCGTTAGTATCATCTTAAATCCGATGTTAATCTTTAGGATAAGTTTCGGGGAACTTACCATCATCATCAACGAGGTCATCATCGTCACTGTCTCTCCATTCGACATCTTCATCGCCATCTGGCTCACCTTTAGCACAAAGATAGTCATTTGTATCATCTTAATTCCGATGTTAATCTTCACGTTACTTTCATAATGCTTACCTTTACTATCGATAAGGTCATCATCTTTAGTGTCCCTCCACTCGACATCTTTATCGCCATCTGGCTCACCTTTAGAACAGGGAGAGCCGTTTACATCATCTTGATTATGATGTGAATCTCTAGGGTAATTTTTATGAGGCCTACCTTCACTATTGATGAGGTCATTATCGTCACTGTCTGTCCCATCGGTATCATCATCGCCATCCGGCTCACCTTTGGCAAAAAGAGAGTCGTTAGTGTAATCCTAGTTCTGATTTGGAATTTATGATTTGTTTCATAAGGGTTACCTTCACTATCAATAGAATTATCATCACTGTCACTCCACTCGATATCTTCATCACCATCAGTCTCACCTGTAGCACAAAGAGAGTTGTTAATGTCATCGTTATTCCGATGTCAATTCTCAGGATAAGTTTCATGGGGCTTACCATCACTATCGACGGGGCCATCATCGTGACTGTCTCTCCACTCGACATCTTTATCGTCATCCGGCTCACCTTTAGCACAAAAATAGTCATTTGTATCATTTTAACTCCAATGCCAAACTCCATGTTACTTTCATTAAGCTTACCTTCATTGTCGATGAAGTCATCATCTTTACTGTCTATCCAATCGGCATCTTCATCGCTATTTTGCTCACCTTAAGTACAAAGAGAGTCCATAGTATCATCTTAATTCCCATGTCAATCTTCATGATAAGTTTAGTGGGTCTTACCGTCGCTATCCACGAGGTCAATATCGTCATTATCTCTCCATTTGACATCTTCGTCGCCGCCCAGCTCACCTTTAGCATAAAGAGAGTTATTGCATCATCCTAATTGCGATGTCAATCTTTGTGTTACTTTCATAAGACTTACCTTCATTATCAATGAAGTCATCTTCTTCACTGCCACTCCACTCGGCATCTTCATCGCCATCTGGCTCACCTTTAGCACAATGAGAGCCGTTAGTATCATCTTTATTTCGATGTCAATCTCCACGAAAAAGTTTTCTGAGACTTACCTTCACTATGGATGAGGTCATCATCCTCACTTTCACTCCTTTCGATATCTTCATCGCCATCTAGTTCACCTAGAGCATCAAGAGAAACGTTAGTGTCCTCCCTCTCTTTGGTTATTCAACATTATAAGTTTCGTGGAACTATCTGGGGCTCCCCTTTAGTACTAAAGGTAACATAAGTATTATTCTTATTCTGATAAAAAAATTTTGAGTTTCAGGAAGCTTACCATCAGAATAATCACTGTGCTTGTCCTCAATACCGAAGTAATCATCAGGATCATCATTGTTTTCAGTTGAGTCTTCAGTTCTATCGAGTTCACCTTAAATACCAAGAAGGTCATTAGTATCGACGTTATTGACATATAAATTCTCATTTTCTAGCTCACCATCAGCATCGCTAGACTCATCACGATCACCGCCACTTAACTCAGCATCTTCATCGACATCCGGCTCACCTTTAACAAAAAGTTAGCTGTGAGTGCTTTAAGCAGGGATATCATTAGCATCAGTGTCATTCTCATATAAACCCGTACTTTCATGGGGCTTACCTTCACTGTTGATTAAGTCATCACCGTCGCTCCACTTGGCATCTTCATCGTCATTGGGCTCACCTTAAGCACAAAGAGGGTTATTAGTATCATCTTTACTCCGATGTGGATTCTGCGTGATAAGTTTCATGGGGATTGCTTTAAGTACTTAGGGATTCATTTGTATCAACGTCATTGTCAATGTCTGTTGTACGGAACTTACGCTCACTATCGATAGAGTGATCATAATCACCGTCTCTCCACTCTGCGTCTTCATCGTCATCCAGATCACCTATAGCACCAAGATAGTCATTAGTATCATCTCAATTCTGATGCTAATCTCCAAGGTCGTGGGGGCCTACCTTCACCATCGATAGAGTCACCTCCTTCTTTGTCTCTCCACTCGGCATTTTCGTTGTAATCATCACCGTTAGTCCAGTTGGCTTCTTCATCGTCATCGGCTCCACCTTTATCATGCAAAGAGTCGTTAATATCATCTTCATTCGGGGGTGGATCATTTTCGGGGTACCTACCTTTAATGCTAGGGAAGTCATTACAACTGTAGTATAATCCTCACTCTGGTATATATATTCAGTGTCATGAAGTTTACCGTCAGAATCAAGAGCTACATCATTGTAAGGTTATTTATAAGGTGATGTTAATGACTCTTAGTTCCGAGAGTACGTTAAGAATTCAATGACTTATGCATAGCGTCTTCATTTCAACCTGAATCCTCAGAGTCACCGGGTCACTTTCATTGTCGAGACATGAATCTTCAGGCTCATGGGGCTTACCTTCATAATCGAAAATGGCATCAATATCATTTTCTTTCCACTCGGAATTCTCAGAGTGATCGGGAACACCTTCAAAATATTCTGAGTCATCATGATTATTATCATCGTTTTGACTCATACCTTTGTTATCAATGTCATCTTCTATTTGACGATAGTAAAAAGCATCATCTTTATTCCGATCTGAAATATCAATGTCTTCACCGTAAAGGGAAGACTGGTCTTCGGATGATTCATCGATCTTTTCTTCGTCTGTGCTTTTCTCTTCATCAATAGATCTAAAATAATCATCTGGTTCTTCGCTTTCTTTGAACGCTCCTTCTGTGCCACGGGCAATTTTATCAGGAGGGTGTTTCATGTCCTGTAGAATTCCTGTATCGAGGAACAGAAGTCTTCCTGAGAACGGGGATGTTTATGAAAGTTTTCCATCGAGACTAAAACTGACGTCATCAGACTGTGGAAGACTGTTGGCTGATAGCTTTTCATCTTAACTACTCTTTAGGAAATTTAGTGTCAGTGTCCAGCCATACGTAAATTATTATTCTGAACCCTACCGTTACTCTTTGAAACCTTTGATACCATTTCGCCGAGCCAGAACTGACTTATCGTGAGCTTAAGAGTACTTTACTTTAACTACCTTGAAATGAAAATCTACGCGCACGACGTAAGAGTATCAGAAACTAAACAACCTAGAATAACAGAGTTAAAAAAACGTATGTACACATCACGGACTTTCGCGGGCTAACGCCATGGAGCCATAGCAATGGTCGCAACACTACAGACTTGCCAAAGAATCAGGGAAGGTTTTGAAAAATTGAAAGTTGTCGGGAATTTACATCAAGGGTTATGCCTATTGACAGTTGTCTAACATGGATATACAGCCTATCTTTTGAACACCTCAGTTCGACTGTTTCATTCCTGGACAAACGCTGAAAGCTGGCTGCAAAGTACTTAAAACTCAGTAGTTTTAACACAAGCGCTTTTCAGCAGTCGTTGCTTTATTAGTCACTTTGCTTCAGATAAACTACTCAATAAAATTTTAGCATCACTTGGGTCGCGCGATCCATTAAAGAAGTGCGTGCAGCTCTTTTTATTATTGATTATGTCGAACAAATTCACCCCTAGTGTTCGATGTACCCTCCCCAACCGCATAAAAAATGAGGAAATTAGAATTTAAAAATGCTTTATCAACATGACCTTCGGCGATTAGAGCTGTTTTTTATTACTAACTTTGGTTTTGCCCTACCAAGTTCTATGTCTGGCATAGTAATTCGCGCTATGATCTTGTCGATTACATTTTCCTGCGCCTGAAGCAGGATACGTCTGCCAACTTTGTGCTATCACTTTCTATAATTAATAATGTTACAATGATTGGCCTTCGTTCATAAGCTCCAGTCATTGGTTGGTGACCCCACAAGACGATATACCCGGTTGACCTATTAATTATTATTATATAGGTAATCACATGATTTCGAGTGCAATAAATAAGCACGAGTAATTTTTTCTCAAAGACTAATAAAATTGCACGAGCCCTTTGGGCGAGTGCAATTTGTGGTCTTTGAAAAAATTAACGAGTGCTTATTTATTCCAAATTGCACGAGGAAAATCATGTGATTTCGTATTAATAATATACATGAAAAAATACGAGATAGCTTGTCATAATAGTCCATTTTACAGTTGTGTGCTTGGATGCCAAGCCTTTGAACAGGAATGAGGCTAAGGGTGACCTTGTTATGATACAAACCTTGCTGCTTTTCAAATGCAAATTACTTTGTTATCATGCTAATTGGATACTGGTCTCTATCACAACAAGGTCACCTTCAGCCTCACTCCAAATCAAAGGCTTAGCAACTAAGTACACTACTGGAAAATGGCCTATTATGCAGAAGCAAAGCGCGCGCATCAAGTGCAAAAATAATTTATTCAAACCTGCAAGTGACAGTGCGCGTTCGGTCAAAACAACCGCGTACAATCAAAACAATAATATACAATATTTTCACATCTCTAAGACGCAAAGAAGTTCAAAGTCCGGCGAAACAGTTCAAGGAATTGTTCAGTCTGTGTCCGATCACTTTCGATGAAATGGAATCGTCGTTTGCGAGGTTTAACCATGTTTGTTTTTAATTTTGGCGTAGAATGGCTCGAGTAAAGTGTTAGGCTGGGTCGGCTCGTAATTTTCGATTTCCTTAGCAATTCCTTTCTCTAAACACCACTTTTTCCAAACCGACAACCAAAAGGTAGTGTTTTCGTTATTAGAGCTGTTTCTCAGCTGCTCTATTACGGTGGCGAAAGAAAACCTACTCAAAACGCCGGCCATTGTTCGCTCGCAAATTTCCAGCGTATCCAAATGTTGCGACATCCAAGGCTCGCATTTAATTATTGACCAATCAGAATGTCTGGTTTGTAACTTCTTTGCACTGAATTAACCCTCTTCTATATTGAATTACCTGAAAACTACACTTATCTTAACCAATCAGAACTGAGTAATTTTTTCATGTATATTATTCAGTAGGAAACCCAAGGAATGTTTACCTACCATCATTTAGTAGTGGTTTTGATCTTGGAATGGGCCGAGCATTGATTCCCAGTTGTGTCGACACAACCAAGAACACAATCCCGACCCACAATTTCATTTCTCCTTGTAGGAAATCTCTCTTATAAGAAAATTTTGTCTCCGCACTGCAACTCAACTCCTAATGTGAAGAAAAGTTTCGCAATACTAATTCTACGTCACAATAACGAATTAGTACATTTGACGTCGTGCCTCGTGAATTAAATAATTACAAATAATGGAGATCACCTCATCTCCCTGTAAATCAGTAATTGCCGTAAAGTCAAGGTCGCTTTTTGTAAATTTTGAACAGTAATGATAGTACCGCTAAGGCTATGTAAACAAAACGTTAGCTTTGGAGTCTTTCTTTAAAAAAGGCCTTACCGCCTTGTTTCAAAAGTAGAACGCTGCGCGCGCAAAATGCTGCGTGCATTATACCGCCGAAAGAACGGAGAGGTACTTTTCCCTAATTTCCAACACTTAGGCAAGACAAGAGAAGTAGCAAGGTTTTTTTTTTGGCATTACTGCTACCATATTATCGCACCTACATGTCGTGTCAATCAGTCTGCCAACTTGAACAGATGATCTTGTTCGATTCACTGCAGATGAAGATGAAACAGTCTGGAAATGAGTTGTCACAGTGGTGTAGCTTTTTAGAATGAAATTCTGAGATGCATACAAAAAGCCAAATAAGCGAGTAGATAACCAAACTGCGGGTTTTTTGTTACACCAAAAATAGAATACGGGGCGTATTGCCTTGATGACGATCACTGGTAGTTCTTCTCTTTCACCACGATCTTTCAATGATGTAGCAAATAGATAACCCGAATATCTACAGCGCAATTTAACTCTAAGCAACGCGGAAATCACCCCATTCGCTTATCGCACCGTTGAAATGGACAATCATAACAGTTGACTAACGAGACTTTACCAGTTCATCTGTGTCTAGGCAGTTAAAAGATTGTGGATAACAGCGCATTTCTAAATTCAAAAATTTCTATTTACTTTCAGTAATCTTTACATAATAAAACAGCCAATAGACTGCAGCAACTCCTACAAAGCCTAAGATTTTTGCCGACAGAGTGCTGCAGTAAATCAAAAGCACCACGTTGCTAGGAGCCGTGAACATAACCAGTTGTTGTTCAACCAATGACATCTCGCCGGCGCGCCATATCGTGCACACTAAGACTACATAAGTCGGTAAGGAACTGACCAAGATAAGCATCTCCAAAACGTAACCTGTAGAATAAAGTTAAAATACTTTAAAGAAACTATAAAAATGTTCAGGACTAAGAAAAGTAAGGATATGTATGTCTTGTATTCTCGTAACAGAAAAAGGAAGAACGAAGAAGTTCACCAACTGCTATTCCTTGCTATCGGAGAATGAAACAATTTATTGCTTCCTCAAGCTTTTTGGCGTTTCCCTCGGCTTTTTTTGTTATTTGTTGCCAGTTAGCGCGCTGGAATCTGAATGGAAAGGTCTAGGTTCGGTTCGATAGGAAACGAAATTAGGTTTGGCATAACTCTATTTACTTAAATTTACAGTCTACAGTATGAGAAGATAAGGAAATGGGAAATAAAATCATTTGCTATTTGCTTCCGCACATAACCATTAGGGCACAGCCGCCGCAAGCCCGAGGTTGTGAATTCCAGTATGACGCTTCTATAGTTCTCAGACCCCTTCACACGATTATACTTTACCAGGTGGTTTTCAAATATTAACAATGATGTGTGCTAACCTGTAACTGAGAAGAAAGATAGTTGCGTTGGTAATGCTTCAGTTACTGTCCGAGAGTACATACACAGAGCTAACGCTACTGTCGCAGGTAAGGTTGGCGTGAACCGAACACGAATGCCTCTTAAATAAGGCAATCCTTCCGGTCTCAGAAATAACAATAGGAGAACGGCAAAAGAAATCTGGGAAAAGACAGAAAATCTTCATGAAAAAAACAAAACAATTTGCTGTTGCGGTTGTTTATAGTTTTTAAAACACCACTTACCCACAGCTCCCAATAGTCCGAGGAAGAACACACTAGAAGCAGTAGAAATGAGATGCATATGGAAATGTTGGAGAAAAACGAAAAGCTCTGAAGAACGAGTCCAGATGGAAGCTTTCCTTTCTTCTCTTCCTGCATATAAAGTCAAGGAAAATAGTTGTTAAACTAATTAAACTAAAGAGAAAAAATCTTATCGCGACATGTTCATACTAAAATTACCAGGCTATCTTCTTGTGCCACAGCATCTCTTCTGAGGCCCAAACCCAAAATAGTGTAAAGACACAAATGATAAAACGAACTGGAGAGGACTGGAGGCGGTTTGTGCGATCCTTAAAGAAAGCGAAGAAAATTGTAAAGATCATTTTGAGAAAGAATAGAAACACGAAAAAAAAAACATTAAAAAAAATGTGAAGGGCCCTTTCGTTAACTGACCTTTCAATACATCCAGGGGTTTAGAAGTTACAGTCTCTGACAAGACGCAGGCCAAAAAAGAACCATTTAGAAGCATATATGGCAAGCTGAAATTAATGGAGACAGCACAAACAGAAGACAAAACCAATAAGTTAACTATCAAAAGAGCGCTTCGGTTTCTTTGTCGAAGAGCCCTTAGCGGGATAACGTCATTTGAAAATTCAGCCACAAGCCCCTTGTGCACTAACATTTTCATGAATCTTTTCCACCTCCGTGATGTTTCCACGTGAGCTTTCCTTTGATTTGAATGTTTTTGGAATATTTTTTTGCAAAAATGCACAAGCTCACACCTTGAAAGTGAGGCTTGGGGTGATATTGGGTTTTCCGACGTAAGCATGCACAAGACCTATTTCGAAAGTGTTTCCGCTCACGCAGATAGGAAAATGTCAGCATGGTTATTGGCCGAGAACACGTCAAAAATTGAAATTAAATCAATTGACAGAAAAGACTTTGAAAAAATCACTGGTACTGATTTATCTCACATCGCACTCGAAATCAAGGGATTACCTAGAAAACCTGAGCATGAAACGCGAACTTACATGACTGTTTGTGTAATCTTAAATGTTGTCGTTTGATTAACTTAAGATTCACCTAACCGCAATAGCGTGGTAATGAATAGCCAAATCAAACACGAAGGGAAAAAAAGGCTCATTAGGAGTATCCAGTCAAATCTAAATTATCGTTGTTCATGCCAGATATTGTAGAGGTAAAGGTAAAGTTTGTACTCGAGCCTACTAGCCCACCCAATCGGACCTTCTTCCCATGTAACATGAAGCGCCTAGGAGTATTACTACTCCCCCCCAGGATGGGATGCTAATCCATCGCAAGGGTACCCTCCAGCATTTCATCAGGCTTCTCTGACAATTCGCCAGTACCCATATTTACTCCTGGGTGGAGAGAGGCATTGTGACAGTAGTGTGTCTAGATATTTTACGTGTATGAAAATCACCCAAACAATAGGAAAAGAGACGTGTATTAACCAATTGAAATAAACCTAAATCAGTTCCTTTTCATGTTTTATAACTGCTATGATCCTGGGAAGGAAACTTTTAAGCATATTAATTCTCATTTGCCTTTTTTCATTTTTCCCTATTTTCCATGACTACGTTGTTGCAATTAGATGTTTTTTTTAAGGATCTGGTCTGTTTCCGTGATCGCCTAAGAAAAAAACATAGGTCAATTTCTCATCAAGGGGAAAAAATCGATAGCAAAAGTGGCCTGGATAAAATATCCGCTGTAGATTTTCTGGTTGGAACTTAATTTTGTAGCTAGATACCTTAAATTTGGGGGTGCTTCTCCAAAAATCGGCTTCCAGGAAATTATCAGTAAATAAAATGTAAAGCTGGAAGAGATTCCAAACAGGAGAATGATCAGAAGTGGACGAGTTGTTGGAGGCATCATCTACAGAAAAAACGAAGCTATACAGTGAGTTGAGATGGTATGACTCAGGTGTCCATCTAATTAAGGTCGCATCTACTTGGAGCAGATGAGGTTAGCTCTAACTTAAGCTACTGACATTTCGATAACGCGTGGTTAAGTCGTCTTTGTGTTCGGACATTAGAGTAAACGCCTTCATGTTTGACATGGAACTCAAATGCCAGGGATACATACTTAATCACTTAAGTATGTATCTCAGTTCGATTATTCAGAAATGACGGCATTGGAAATTATAGACGACCCTCTTTACACTTACCGCGGAGGAAACCTTGAAACCCAAAGCCAAGCCGATTAAAACGGCAACAGCAAGCCTCTGTGACCAAGACGCTTGCTCAAACGTTATAAGTTTAGTCAATACCGCTAGTAGCACTGATAAAGCAACAAGAATTAGCCAAGGCAGTACAGTGGCTCTGGAAAAAGTAAAAGAAAAAAATTCTACCACTAACCACAGAGGTAAAACTCTTCGCCTATAAGTAAGTAAACGATTATCTCATAATTTGTAAAAAGTAAGTTCCATCGATGCCGAGGAAGTAAATTATGAAAGACCCCATTATCACGTAAAATAAAACCCATACCACTAAAAACAACGTTTCTGACTGGTACTTGACGAATTTCATTCCAAAAACCGAGAGGTATATATATGAATTCTTACTGCTACTGAAATAACAAGAACAAGAAATATCCCCTTTACCCATTTTCCGTAGCAGTAACCACAAACCTCCAAGTCTCTGATTGAAATCACTTCATTATTTCAAAGGGCACCAATCAGTCAATTTTCTGAGGGCAGCGTTAATTTTAAGATTCTGACTGACAAACAGACTAAACTCACTCTGATGATAGAACGCTTTCATTGCTGAAGAATGGATAAAACAGTGAGATCACAAACACCAAGGCGCCTTGCAGTACCTGGTTAAGAAATAATTACATTACATATCAAATAAATTGAGCACCGCCCTTAGTGGTACTTAAATGACTAGCATGTGTACTGACGTTAACTAACAACAGTTATGCACATACTACGAATTAACCTTCTATAAGAAGGAGAGGATTCTATGAAGCCTTGATTCGATGTCAAGTCCTAACATGTAAAAGGCACATGTACTAACTGTTAGCCATTCATAGCAATCATATCTCTTTAAAACACCTTGAGGGTACAGAGCACTCACCCTGTAAACATTTAAGTCTGGTTGGATAATTTCCACTAAAACACTCACACACAGAACAAGGATGTTAAGTCTCTTAAGGAAGAGATTGTGTGAAAAGTGCATGTGGGACAACTTGAGGCATATGGCTCCCCAGATGAATAGCACTCCAGCTGAAATAATCACAAAAAACGTGCTTCAGACAGGTTACCTGGTTGTGGTCTGATAACACTAGGAACTAACGAACAAACTCAGAGGTGGAAAAAAATAATATCAACACAAAAGTTTTTTTTCCCTACATTGAAAAGACTGCAAACAGAGTAAAGGCGGGATAAAGGCAAGGATCTGCGGGAAAGGGAGGCTAGCGTCAAGCCATTTTTCTGCATGTCTGCGGTTAACACGAATAACTGTTCCCTGATATTTTCAATAACACCACATCTAGTGATCCACTTACCCAGAACATCCGCTGGCAAAGGTATTCTGTGAGTCATTAGGAGCCATAAAGGGAGCACAAGAACATCGTATACGGCAACTGTTACAATGCCTGATGCCATACAAAGCTTTAATCCCTACGACCAAGGAACAAATTAAAGAAGTCAGATTTGCTTCTCCATGCCCTAACATGGACTTGACTGCAGCAGCAACAGCATAGAAACAAATTATAACAACAGTAACAAAACAGACTCCTCAATTCTTACGAAATTTAGGTCTGATCGCTCTTTCGTGCTGCTTATTTTTTCTGTGATCGTTGCAAACGATTTAATTCAAAACCGACTGCTTGTTGGCAGCCGGCTCAAATTAGAAATAAATTTTGTTTTCCGGCGAAAAGAATGACTGTTTTTTTCCTTTTAAGAGAAAACTTACCTCATTTATTGAGAGGTCCTCGGGCGACTCAATTATCTTGCTTACAACGTACGTAAAAATGAACATGAGTACTGCAGGTGATATAACTACTATGCTGGGAAGCAATACAGAGGATGTCTGTCTGAAGGGGAGGACCAGCGATAAACACAGGGGCACCTTTGAACCATGGACTGCAATACACAGTAACATAGACTGGGAATGGAGCTTGCCTACACTGCGCAACCTAAAAGCATACTTGCAATTACTAGTCATTACCTATATGATCTACAAAGGCATAGATTATCTTAAGCGTGCTTATGTTTTGGATAAAATTGTATGAGGAAACTGAGTTCCGTCTATGAGGAAATTTTGCTGTTGGCGAATGTCTGCAGAAGTTGCTTGTAAGGTAAGGGCTCTTGTATGCCAAAACGTCCTCGCTATAATTGGACAATGTTCTAAATACCTTTCAAAAATGTAACTAGCACAGAGCATGGTCCCCACAAGAAAATAGACTGGATAGAGGCTTTCTTTAGCAAGGATATTTTCACAAAGCACAAATACTGTAAAAATAAAAAAAGCAAGTCATATTTGATCCCACCATGGAAACCTAATTTTTTTTAAAAAAAGAAGAAAAAACTGCATCAACCAGCATGAGTACGTTTTCTCGCCACTATACTTTCAAAATCTGAGAATAATACAGACATGCAATGAAGTTTCACTTCTTTGCGCGTTTTCTGTGCCTCAGAGAATTTGCCTACTTCTATGTTAAGCTCCACTTAGCTCCTTGTGTTCTTTTCTTTTGTTCTGATTGGATTTTGTAATTACCGGTAGTTGGGTTAGAAACCTAAATGGAATGCGATCCAAAATAACCAAATTTGCGTTTCAGGAGCCTTACCTACGGACTGAAAAACTAGAAGAGGATTTATCCATTCTCTGTTAGTACTGTGAGAAACAAGATATACACAGAGTACTGAGAGACAAGAAACTAGTCCAAGAAGAAAGTTAACTCCCCAGAGAGGGAGTGAAAGAAAATGGAAATAGTATCTTCCATTTGTTAAGGATTTCTAAATAAGAATGACCTTGTTTATTTGGTCTTTGAAAATATACACTATTAGGATCTATCTGAAGAAATAACTAACATGTATAGTAAACTTGATCTACCCAAGAATTATTGTAAGAAATACGAGGAAACGTTTTGAAACAATCCCAACTTTAAACAATGCTAGAATTGAAATAAGTCAAAAATGGTAAAGTGAGAAGCCACTCGATGTCTTGTTAATCTGTCCAATAGTCATGCGTCACCGTCCTCTAAACTCATAGCGGGTGGTCTAAAATGTATTTTTAACTTTTTAAAACACACACAAAACTCCATAACAAGGCATCTTAAGCTGTGGTTACCCAGATCAGATAGTACATTTATAGGCTAAATATGAGTAAAATTCCTCAAGGATACATTAGTGTCCAGGGCAGCATACATACACCAAGAAGAGACAAAATACCAAGTACTGCATATAAAGAATTCTGATAAACCTGCAAATAATTAGATTTAAAAAGAGTTACTTTAAAAAAGGTTTTCTAATAAATTGCTGAGAAGAAATTGAGAATTGGCACTCATACATTTTTATATTATCACAACACACAATCAAAAGAGAAATGCTGGTCAGTAAACCACAGGTAAGTGATAAGAACTTTACTTTCTGAGGGAAAAAATGTAGGTGTGGCCTGGGCTTTTTGGTCCTTAGGGAACAACAAAGTTTAGAAAAAGACAACATAGACAAAAACTGCTGATAGAAAATTATTGAAAAGAAGGTGAAAAAGCACTTGTATTCCTGACTGTTTTAATATCATTGACAACAAGATACAAGAATTAATGAATATATGGGGAAAAATCTAAGCTTATATTTTTATGTGCTTTAGTTTCTGACAACATGAAGTATGCTGCACTTTTTAGCAGTGTAATATGGTCATAATTTGAGTAAAACATATACTCTAGTGCAGATTATTACAGTCCATTATTATTAGTTGTTCCAAGAGGAAAATTTCAACTTGGTGATATGTTTGATCTAGTGTTAATAGAATAACTATTAAGTTATAGCATTAATCTTGTCTATGATGATAGAAATGGCTTGCTGGGATGTGTAGGCATCTGTACACTCAGTAGGTAACAGCCAGAGATGATACATAATTACTAAAGAGGACTTTTTATAGTCATTGCTGAGATTTATTTGACGTACCCTCCACTTTTCTCGTCCACTAGTGATCACAATTAAAACACCACAGATGACATTTCCTAAAATTATTGGTAGACTATGGAAACCCACAGTACCAGATGAAATCAATATTACAACCAACAGTAGCTGATGAGAAAAACAAACAAAACAAACAAACCAAATAATTATGTTTAGTAGTTGTACAAATAGATTAGTACATTATAAGTGACAATAAGAGTAACAAACCTTTTTAAGGAAAATAGAATAAATGCTATAATCATACACATTATACCTTGTAACTTTTAATTTCATTATTTAAGTAACACATAACATTCATACTGTTACAAAAACAGTAAAAACAATGAAATTCATAGACTGCAAGTGTCATGCTGCTTGTAAGTAACAAAAAAACCCAGCAAAGAAAAAATTCTTCATGATATTAAATTCTGAATTGATGTCATAAAGTTCCCAGTATTCATATAATTCCTCTTATGATAAGAACACAGCTGCAGTTACACACATGCACACACACTTTACTCATGTCATGTCATTTGTTCATGTATTTTAATAGGTCAAAAATTTGAGCACCCTCTCATGATTCAAAAACAACAAGAGCCAGTCAATACTAATGTTTTAAGAACGTATAACTTGTCTGGTGAAGCTTAAAAGAATGAATTACTAACAAAATACCCACATTGAAATCACCTTTGTTTTCAAAAAGTATCCACTTTTCTTTTGTACTACTTTTGGCACTTTTGATTCCATTCAAAGGTTCTGTGAATGCTCTAAATTTACCTCTTTTTTTTCATGAAGTATTGCTTATGAACAGTTGTTTGGTGTGTGCTCTTTGACACTGTCCAGGGAAAATTGGCATGTGGCTGGCCAACATTAATTTATACACTGATATCCTATGTTTGACACTTTGTTTGTGACAAAGCTTGGACTTACCAAACTCCCCAATCCAGATCCTAGTTTTGTTTTGGCCACAGCATCTTTTGACAATTCTGATTTTAATTAAAATGATCTAATGTTAGTGGTATGGAAGAAATTACGCAGCAAGACAAAAGTATATTAGTTGCCTTGCCATTAAAAATAGTAGCATTCCCTGTAACATCAAATCATTTACTGCACTTTGTGTACGTCATAGTTTATAATTTAAGGTAAAGAAAGAACAACTTGTATCTATATAATCTGTGGATGCAAACTGTCCAATTCAAGTCTTATTTTATTACACAAGAATAAAGGCCATAATTCTCTAGGCACTAAGTGGTGGTAACTGGCCTCTGTAAAGAGTCACTGCTTCAACAAGTTGTGGGGTAAGTTACACCCACAATTTATCTTGTAGGACATGTTGAATTCAGAGTTCATTCTTCATCTTCCAAATGTTTACTGTTACATGTGATTAGCTTAATAGACTCTGTGTTTGTGAACCTTACCCAAAAATTCTATCTCATCGTCAATATCCAAACAAGTACAGAGAAAGATAGGAAGAACACCACATAACATCAATTTAATCTGTAGAGGAAATACAGTAAAAAAAAAAAATCATATTCCCCTACTGAGTTATGAGTCAGGGAAGTACATTCTATAAAGTCTGTTTGAGACTAATACATTCTTAGTAAGATCCTCTGCATAAATATAGCTATACACAAACAAAGAAGACAATACTGGTTTGACAAAATGGCTCATCTTTCTCACTAAAGTAGACAACAAGAAAGCAATATTTGCTTCACCTTGCCCACTTGCAGTGCCAGTTGTACAAAAATATGCATTTGTAACCAGTTAACTAATGAGAACTAACAAAAATGGGATATAGAGCATTGGGGTTGAAAATTTGCAACACAAAAGAACTGAAAAGGTATGCTTAATTATCAAATTGAGAAAGGAAAGAAACTGCGGCAAGCTGAGTTTGATCAGTGGATAATGATGTAAAGGTGTATCTTCATGTACAAGAACCAAAAAACTGCAGTTATCACTGATTACAAGAAACTAATCAAAGAAATTCTCATGATGTTTCTTTAGAATAAATACTCACCCAAGTAATTATGTGCAAGAAGTCCATAAAATTAATCACAATAAACATGCTGCCTGGGACAGTAACTAGGTTTACCAACAGCAGTGTCTTTTCAAGACTACTTAAAAGGAAACCTGAAAGGAAGTTTATCATCACATTATGATTTTAGAAAAGCATGCTTATATTTTTGCCAAAACTTACTCAGTTGTTGTTACATCTCTAAGGACCCTAAAAGAAAATCTTCCAATGGAAAAATATACTCATTAATTTGTATCATCATTTTCTTTCCCAAAGACAGCTGACACACAGCTAACAGCTCACACCCTAGATGTGACATCCATTTCAAGAGTTAGAAATTAATCTGACTGCCTCTAAATGAAACTTAAGACAAAAGTCAAGGTACTTTCTTTATTCAAATATAAATATTTGTTAATTTTGATGAAATGGAAGTTCTCTGCAGAAGAAAATCAGACATATCAAGTTGATGAAGAAGGTTTTCATGTAAAGAACAAAACTATTTCTTTGAAGTACAACAAGTGTAACAAAGGTTGCTATTAATCACTTACGTTCAGGAGGTCTTTCCTCCCCAGCCTTATGTACTACATCATGATAAATGAAAGAAGAGCGACTTGGAGGATAGAAAATTTGAAGAAAAAGGAACCTAAAAAATAAATTAAAGTGTTGATAATATGTCGTACTGAATCAACTTAGCATTCATTAAATATCACATAATTTTCTCCAAATGAACAATTAATTAACTGATATTTTTCAGTGGATATTCAGTGTAAGATGAAATACCTGGTCAGACATGACTTAATGAGCAAAGTAACTCATTATGTTTATTTCCACGTCAGCACAAAAGAACTCAGTTCATTGTCAAGGTATTAATGTATTATGTCTCAATACTGGAGAAAATAGAGGACTTAATTTACTCACCCAAATATAATACAAAAGAATGGTGCAACAGACCAGCTGAACACATTTCCTGATACTGCTGTCAGTGTCAACTGGCCAACTATTGGATAGCTAATGTATATTACATACTCCATGTTCTACAGAGAGAAAATAAAACATTTTACAACAATTAAAGTTCTTGAAATCAAGTAAACAGGATATCTCAGTAAGAGAAAGAACAAGGAACATTGAAGAAGATTAAAAGGATTGCATTTTGGTGAGCTTTCACCAAGTTTGCTTCACTTTGTTATGTGTTATTGGCTTGATTTTTGTGAAATTTTATGTTAGAAGTTTTTTGTTTCTGTTACAGGCATGGAGCAAAGAAATTATCTCTATCCCTGTCCAGGAATCATATTTTTTGACATTGCATTCCGTTGCCCTACTACTAAACAGCAGGAAATTCTAAGGTAAGCCAGGCTCAAATGAGACACATGTCCTGCACATAGATAGGATCAGCAATGAAGAAAGCATCTTATAAGTGACTAAATTAAGAAAGATGGTTACTTGTATCACCATTCTTTTATGGATAACTTAGAGTTCAAAATTTACAATCTCTCTTATTCTAATCAAAGAGGTATTCATTTTTATCTAATATGAAACACATCCTTGTTTTGTATGTTTCAGTAATTTGGCAAATGCACATAGAGGGCTGTTGCTCTAACTGATTGAACTCAGGGAAAATGCTGTGACCCTTTTATTAAAACAAGGTACAATAGATTTGCACCAATAAATTGAAAAGTTTAGTCACCTTTATAAACTCAGGCTCTTCATACTGTAGTTGCTTAAACTGGAAGAGACCAACACCACCTTCAAAAATAAATTTCACAAAAGAGATTAAAACAGTCATGTTAATTTACATAAAAAAAATCCTGGGTTTTGAATATTGCCACATACAACTGCTAATCATCCAGCTTCTTTACCTGACAGCACAATAAATACATTGTAAATAAATATAAGTCCAAGGTTAAATACTGATTTCCTACAGAAGGGAAAAAGAAAAATAGATTTCATTATCAGCACACTATAAATATTTATAGTACTGGGTATCAACAAATATCCTGGATCCCAGAGTGGTGCTCTTGTGAGCTAGGAATATAGAAATGATTTAAAAAAAAAACTTTTTTATTAATAAAGGAGACTGTATCACCCCTTACTATTCACCTTAAAAAAAGACTACCTGGTACATTGTACTTAACTGCATTTAGCTTGTTCAAAAGTTACTTTTATTTAAGACTACACAATAACTACTCTTCATTTACTCATTATTACAACTACCTTTTGAAAATAATCTCTCTGTTTAAACTTACCATAGAAAGGGAACAAGGCAAAATATTGAAGATAATTGGAAAAGCAGGACTGAAACGACATATGCCACCAAAGACCTATAGGAAATGAGATATGGCGTTAAGTTAATACATACTATTGCGGACATGAGCTATCCAGATACTCTATGTCAAATAGATTTAATTTCTAGTTGGTCATCAAATGCAGTAAATACTCATAAAATACATAAGCTTAACAATATCTTAACCAGAACTAATCAACCAGCCAGCATGCACACTTCAACAGGAATAAATTCTCACAAAAATTATCAAACTTGAACCACCTTTTTCTACATCTTGAAGTGTTTTCCACAAGATACATCATCAAAATACAGAACACAGCAAAACCAAACAATCTGTTAATATTGAAAAAAATGATGAATACAATCAATTTTGAGATGATAAAATTATTGGTCATGCTACAAGAGATTCTGGACAAATTTGTGTTCACACAGTGATTTGTGTATGTTCAATTTGATTTCATTGCTTTTACATAACTTTTTCACATTTTTGCTGCCAAGTTGACTGTTGGCCAACAGTTGGCCAAAACTTTGGCCTAACACATAATGAAAACTGTCGGCAGACAATTGGCCAACAGTCAGCCAACTGTCAGCCGACTGTTGGCTGACAGTATCTTTCAGGGACTGTTCTTCACTTTTACCCAATCAAGAGCTTCTTTGGTTGGTGGTCATTTCATTTATTCTTGTGACTCTGATTCAATGGTGATATTGTAAGGAGAAATTAAATGTTGCCCACTCTTAGAGTGTAAAGAAGTAAATTTCTGCACCAGGCTGTTGCATTTTTTGCATGCATTACATAGCATTTTTGTATTAGTTTCAATGTTAACATATTGAAAAATAAGAATAACTCCAACATCGTTTAAGATAAGATTAAAATGGGAGGTAGTTTGTCTGTTATATGTTGGCTAATCCAACCCAAATTAAGTGACAATAACAGTAGCTAACTTCTTTCTTGCAAGCAGAAAAATCATTTAGCCATAACTGAAAGCAGTAGCTGAAAACCATAGTTATACATACAGTTCTCCTCCAATGTAAAACAAAGGTACAACACAAGGGATGAAAACACAGGCAAACTTCTTGTTGTGGTGACAAGGTCCTGGGATAAAGGTGGAATCCCCTTGAACATGTTTGTCGTGCAAATGCAACTGAAAACCGTAAAATGCACTACATTTCAATATGTTAGTGGAGACAAAAAATTATTTGCCAAGTCATAAATACGTAAATGTTTGAATTTGCTCTTCAGTTTAAGTGATCTTCACTTTATTACTGTTTAAATGAGCTGAGACACTGTCCATACTCTCCTTGGCCAGCAAGTGTGCTATGATAAGAGTAAGCTAATCCTGTAAATATATGCGACTTTTATTTATTGGTTCACTAAGGCATTTATTCATCTTTTGCACTAATTTTATAATAATGGAGGCATACCCTAGTAAAAACGGTGAACGTGCACATAGGGATGCTTAATCCTTCCAAAAATATGACTTATTTTTTATTATCTTCCTTAGCTGCAAAACTATTGAGGAGAGATATAACAAACGAAGAACTTGGAACAAGAAACGACTCTTTTTCTTCGTAACCTAGATGGGAATATGTAGGTTTTAACTATGTACTATTTGTATTTGCAGAATTCACCTCACCGTGTCATCTTTTTGTTGTTGTTTATACGCTTCTGTATTTTGAGGCACAACATGAATATTTCTAAGTTCTGTCCCGTCCATTCTACTTCATATGTCGCAGATAAATTAACTGTCGTTCCATAACGTAAAGTCCACCCCTAGTTTCACATTTGGTTCCAAAATGACGAAGAAGTGAAGTATATGTTCATCTCGTTATCTGCCATATTGAAAATGCATGGGTACTGGATCTAGTTTGTTCCAGTCTTTCTCGCTATTGTGGAAGAAAACGAACGTGACGTAGGTGGTGGTAGGGGAAGCGATAATCGCCTGGTACTTCCGCTGCGAATCAAGGATCACGATCACGTTCTACGAGTAGTTTCAAAACTGGAACAACTTCCTCCCATCGTTGATTTTGTTTTCCTTTATATTTACGAGCAATGTCTCTGTTCGGTGAATATCCATGTATCAATCAAACAATTGCTCCAAGTTACATTTCGTTTACTTCAGCGGCAATATCAGTTCCGATGTGCTTGTTTACCATCGCTGGCAACCTTCTCGTGGTATTGGCAATTTTCATGGACCCCAACAAAGATCTAAAATCGCCGTTTAATTACTTTGTGGCGAACCTAGCCATCAGCGACCTTGTGGTGGGATTTGTCGTCGACCCGTTATCCTTTGCATATCATCTGAGCGAAGGAGTTTCAAGGAAATATCCAGCCCCATTGGCTTACATCCACATGCCATACTTCATCTCGTGTACGGCGTCTGTTCTCAGTTTAGCGGCTTTGACTGTGGATCGACTCTTGGCGATAACGTCTCCGTTGACTTACCGAACAAAGCTGAACCCTAAGCGAGCAGGCTTTGTGGCGGCTGGTATATGGGCCTTTTCACTAAGCTTCCCGTTTATTTACTTTGTGACGGGCTACCTGACTTACGCATTTGTCTTCGCTCACACTGTCATAATTTTCACTTTCCTGGTCATGTTGACAACGTATTACAAGATTTTTCGCGTATTGAAAAATCAAGTGAAACAGTGGGACTCGATGGATCACACGAACGTGGACAATCAGGCCAAGAGACAGGCGGCAAGATGGGAACAGAAAGTGACAAAGACTTTTATCATTATTTTGGCCCTCTTCTTAGCATGTTATCTACCTTCCTGTATTTCCATCTACATCACGAATCTCTGCAGTGCCTGCAGTTGTACGTTTATTCACTGGGTCAGAGATTTTCATTTCCTTTTGATACTTGCCAACTCAGGGGTGAACCCCATTATTTACGCCTGGCGATTTGACAATTTCAGAAAAGCGTTTCAAAAGCTTCTGTCTTGTAAAAATTGTTCATGTCATCGTCAAGGAAGAGCTGTAGAATTAAACACCCTCCCGGAGAGTACGACGAGTGACACTACCGCGTAGAAAATTGTAGGCGTGCGAAAGGGTAGCAAAGTTTGAAGCCATAGGGCATCGTTGATGTTTCGAGGTCATGCGAAAAGACAACCGTTGCGTGCCAGCAACGACTTATTCGCTTTAGAGGTATAAGGCACAAAAATACCATTTCACACCTTCGCTGAGAGGTTAAACAATCACTCAAAGGAGAGATGAGTATACTAAACATGCTAGAGTATACCTGATGAAGAGGCTCTAGACAAGTAAAGTTGAATTATGCCCAATTTTTCTAAGCCAATAGGTCACGCAATGCTTATCACTCGGCGAGATCAGGAATGTAAGTGCCATTTGATGCGGAAATAAAACTGGTTTGTTAAGTTAATGTTTCTGTAATTATCTTTACCACCAGCTTGTAGACCTACACATAAGCGCAAGTAAGTTCCAAGTATTGTTTTGTAAAACTTCTGGTGTATCTTACAAGTACTGATAACGTTACAAAAAATGCGGATATTAAACAATGAGGAAGAAAAATGAACCGCAAGGGAAATCCAAGGTATGATTACAAGTTGCATCAACAGCTTTATTTAGCCACTGAAAAATTCGCCTCATTCATTTCAAGATGATACTTCAGGAGAGAATTCGCTTTCGCACAGATGAGCCAACAGTTACCCTTAGATGGTAGTCTAGTTACGGTGTAGAGCTAAAGTATACAGCTGAGATGTAGAGCGTCAAACAAATCTGTGATTTTTTTCGAGGGAGCGCAATGGTGTGGCAGCCCAGGAGTAGCTAGCACAAGCACAAGCCGTCTGCCGCCCCTCGGTAGATGGCCTGATGATATCTTGTGTTATTCTTCTGATGTAAGCCAAACATATTTAAACGAAAATAAATTCACAACCTTGAAAGCTCGAAGGCATTAAATTATCACATCAGACGTGTAAAATATCGCGGTGCTCTGTCTCACTTTGTGTCAACCTTGAGAGATTCCGCCATTGTGTCGGCAGTGACAAACCTTTATTTGAACAGTTGAACCCCGGAAACTCGAATTGCCTAGGGGATTGAAATTACCTTGAGTTCTCGGGGTTTCGAGTTCTAAGGGTCTCGAACAAAAAGACAAAAAACACTTAATCAATTCCAGATTTCGCGCCTTGATTTCTCTTTGCGGGAAGAACTGTCAAAACTGTTTGTTTACGGACATACAAACGTGTGATATCGACAAAGGTCAATTTATCATAACATCTAAATGAGATTAAATGTAATCTTCCGGTGCAAAATGTTATGGCTCATTAGTCCGCAAAAATGGACTTTGAGTTATCGAGGGAAAAATTACAAAGAAAAGTACCTGAAGGGAAGTAAAAATTGCTTCAAGTTATCAGGGTTTCGAGTAATTGGGGTTATAATTACAGTAACTATATGAGGCAAATCCAAGGGAAATCAGTTTTGCTTCAAGATAGTGGGGTTCGAATTATCGGGGTTTAACCTATTGTTATGGAAGAGCCTCATTTCCAAAGCTGACAGTTTTCTATTTATAGTCTGAGGCAAACGGTGAAAACAATACTTCTTTCGCGTTGGAAGTGAAGTGTACAGCAGATTCGTAAGCCAAATCTATTCAATCTTAACTTCTCATTCTAACCTAGCGTTGGTGCCGCCGTAAAACTTATCGAGTCATGTCTCTGTTTGGTGAATATCCGTGCACAAATCAATCAGTTGCTCCAATCTACATCTCGTTTACTACGGCCACGATATGTGTTCCGCTGTGTCTATTTACCATCGCTGGAAATTTACTCGTCGTGTTAGCAATCTTCATCGATCCAAACAAAGATCTAAAGTCACCTTTTAACCATTTTGTGGCCAACCTTGCCATTAGCGATCTATTGGTGGGATTCGTCGTTGACCCGACTGCGGTGGTGTACCATGTAAAGGAAGGAGTTGAGAGGAAACTGCCACCTTTACCCTACATTCACATGCCGTACTTCATTTCATGTACAGCTTCTGTTCTCAGTTTGGCAGCTTTAACATTGGATCGATATTTGGCGATAACTTCTCCGCTAACCTACAGAACAAAATTGAATCCTAAGCGAGCAGGTTTTGTGGCGGCTGGCATCTGGTTATTCTCACTAAGTTTCCCATTCATATACCTTGTTACAGGCTACCTTACATATTCATTTGTCTTTCTCCACACAGTCGTAATTGGCACTCTCTTAGTCATCCTTCTAACATATCTGAAGATATTTCGAGTGTTCAAAGATCAAGTGAGACAGTGGGATTCTTTGGATCAAACGAACGTGGACAATCAGGCGAGGAGACAGGCGGCAAGAAGGGAACAGAAAGTGACGAAGACCTTTATTATTATGCTGACCCTCTTCTTAGCATGCTATCTGCCTTCCTGTATCTGCATTTACATTATTAATTTATGCACAGTCTGCAGTTGCACACTTATTCACTGGGCAAGAGATATTCCTTTCCTTCTGATCTTAGCCAATTCAGGAGTGAACCCGTTTCTGTATGCCTGGCGGTTTGAAAATTTCAGGAAAGCGTTCATGAAGCTTTTGAGGAACAGAAAGTGTTGTCGACAACGAAGCCAAAGAACCTTAAGATTTGACAACGTCGCCATGGAGACGATGGACAACTGAGTTAAAGCAGTGACTAGTAAAAGGCTGCAAATGGAGAACAAAAAGTAACCAAGGCTGCTATCGCAGTATAGGCTTTGTTCTTACTGTATCTCCGGTTGTAAGTTTATACCGGCAGTCAGTCAGAGATTTTCATTTTACTTTGATCCTCGCCATTTCAGGAGTGAATGCGTTTGTTCGTGCTCAGGCTCCGAAAAGCGTTTTTAAAATCTTCTGACGTGGAGAGAGTGTTTAGAGTTAGAATTTGACATCTTCAGAGGGAATACCGCACGTTATTAAAAGGAGCAAACTGTAAACATGTTAAATACGGCGAACTTTAAAAATCTTTTAAGATACTATTTCTTTATTGAGATTCTCTTATCCTTTGTTTGGGAAATCCCAAAACATCGAACTCATGAAGAGCTCAAGTGAAAAGTGCCGAGCGAATTCAATTTGTATACATATATCTTAAAAATTATTCGCGCCAATACACAGTAATTTCTAGAAGAGGGATTAAGATTTTCAACAATGTATGTTATCGCGACCCTCGCGATTTGTCTCACTTCGCCAGTTATAGTTTAGACTCCATGAGTCATACTCCTTTCAAGACTTTCTTCCCCTGTATGAGATGGAGGGTCTTTGAGGATTTGTTTAAGTAAAGGCAGATTTTCTACGAATTACCACTTGACCGCCAATATTTCCTTTAGATTAGGTCTGATTGGTGATATTGCGTGACAAAGGGTAGAAGTTTCGTTTGAGCGGTTTGACTCTGTTTATAAATTCACTTCTGAAAAACTTCACTTCTGACTCTAAATATACTCAACTACATCCGCCAATCACGAAATTGATTACAACAACCATGGCAACAACTTACTCAACATACCAGCGGGTTTTCCAAAAGGGAAGAATTTTGTTACAGTCGAACATGTTTAAGTTAGTACTACAAACCAGGGTATTTCACCACCACACCATGTATGAGTGTCGGGTTACTTCGCCATTCAAAAAGGGAGTGTCAGTTAAGTACCCTATGCGAGATGTGAATGTTAGTATGATCCACACAAGGAACTCACTACTACAACAGATGATAAATTTAGTTCGTGCTTGTGAACTGTTATCCTAACTATAGCGATTTAGGGTCTATGCATCTCTTCAAAGTGAAGAAAATTGCCGGTTGCCACTCTCATTCCAATTTCCCATCTTCCTCGAGGAGAAGTGGACATTTTCTGGAATCACACAAATTAGAAACAACTTTCCTCATTTAATTCAAATCTTTTTTTTCGGTTCATTAACCATAAGTTGCCACGTACTTGATTAACTTTTTAAGGCGCAACAAATGTCATTTTTGAACCAAGATTTACTGAATAACACTAATAGCCGATTAAATTTGCCCTCTAACGTTTGTTAGCGGAAGACAGCCCATTGTCCAAATTTGGTTTACTGAACCAACCCGCGAAAGAAGTAACACTTTCTCAAAATTTTATTTTCTCTAATTCACCTTCTTGCCCTCTCATCATGGATACGGCAATCTCAGTTGTGTTTCTGTTACTTCTTGAGATGTGAAGTGCAAAGACTTTGTTCTTGCCGAGAAAGATGGAATTGCCAATGTAGCTTTTTTTAGTTTCTAATATATCCTGGACTGGGAAACCCCTTTTTAGACAAGCGACAGAAATCCACTACGCTTTGGTATTTCTTTGTCCGATATACTTTCCTTAAATATGGAACAAAATATTTTAAGAAGGTATACGACTTGTACGCACAGTAAATTTCTTTGTTTAAAACCTTGGAGTTAGGCCTCTGGACTTTGATCTCAGTGCAGTCTAGGATTACCCTTGTTTTAGGGTATTTGATTTCGAAGCAGAGGCATACTACTTTCAGTCTGGGCAGTTGTGGGCCAAATTGGCACTAGGCGAAGCATTTTACGTATGTCTAATCTCAAATAAAAACAATTTTTTCTTTAGAATTGTTTCTTGATCACAAATAAAAACAATTTGTTATGAAGTCATAAAGTCATAAAAGGCATTAAGTGACATGGAAAAATTACAGCCACTGCTTCGCCTTCGCTGATAGTTTTCTTTACCTCTGCCACGTTTTATTTCGCTTCTCGTTATAACAATAGTTAATATAGCAAAGATTGTGGGCAATGCTTTCTTGTAATCTTCAATCAAAACACTGTAACGCAACACAACCCAAAGCACGTCCAGCCTCGATTTGGTGCCCAATGCGATCCAAGATGGCGCTGAAGTGAAGGTCCTCCAAAGCTGACATATCAGACATAGTTTCCTGTTTTTAATAACTAGACTGTACCAGGAAGTGAATAGTTTCGGGTAGAAAGAGAGGTATACAGTAAATTTGAGCAACCAAATCTGCTCAGTCACGAGTCATGTCTCTGTTTGGTGAATATCCGTGCACAAATCAATCAGTTGCTCCAAGCTACATCGCGTTCACAACGGCCGCGGTAACTGTTCCCTTGTGCCTGTTTACGGTCCCTGGAAATTTACTCGTCGTGTTAGCAATCTTCATCGATCCAAACAAAGATCTAAAATCGCCTTTCAACTACTTTGTGGCCAGCCTTGCCATTAGCGATCTTTTGATGGGATTCTTCGTCGACCCGACTTCGGTAGTGTATCATGTAATGGAAGGAACTGCTAGAAAAAGACCACCAGCATCCTACCTTCACGTGCCGTTATTCATTTCGTGTACAGCTTCTGTTCTCAGTTTGGCAGCTTTAACACTGGATCGATATTTGGCGATAACGTCTCCGCTAACCTACAGAACACAATTGAATCCTAAGCGAGCGGGTTTTGTGGCGGCTGGCATCTGGGTATTCTCATTAAGTTTCCCTTTCATATACCTTGTTACAGGCTACCTTACATATTCATTTGTCTTTCTCCACACAGTCGTAATTGGCACTCTCTTAGTCATCCTTCTTACGTATCTGAGAATATTTCGTGTGATCAGAGATCAAGTGAAACAATGGGATTCTTTGGATCAGACAAACGTGGACAACCAGGCAAAGAGACAGGCGGCAAGATGGGAACAGAAAGTGACCAAGACCTTTATTATTATACTGACTCTCTTCTTAGCATGCTATCTTCCTGCCTGTATCTGCATTTACATTGTTAACTTATGCAAAGCGTGCAGTTGCACTCTTATACACTGGGCAAGAGATATTCCTGCTCTTTTGATCACGGCTAATTCAGGAGTGAACCCTTTTGTGTATGCCTGGCGGTTTGAAAATTTCAGGAAAGCGTTCGCAAAACTTTTGAGGAACAGAAAGTGCTGTAGAAAACAAATACAAAGAACTTTAACATTTGAAAACATAGCCATGCAGGGAACAGAAAGTAACTAAGGCTGCTACCACAATATTGGCTCTATTTTTTCTGTATCTCCAGTTATACCTCTATTCACTTCAGTGGGTCAGAGATTTTAATTTTATTCTGATCCTCGCCATTTCAGGAGCGAATCTGTTTGTTCGTGCTCAAGTTCCGCAAGGCGTTTTTAAAATTATGAGACGTACAGAAAGTGTTATGGTTATTTGAGGGAAAGAACATTAGAATTTGACACCCTTAAAGGGAATACTTCAAGTTATTTAGAGTAGCAAAGTGTAAACCTGCCTAAAAATACGGCGAAGTTTGAAGATACAATTTTTTTTATCAAGAACGTCTTCTTCTTTGGCTAGGGAATCCCGAGCCTTAAAACTCATCAAGACCTCAAGTTAACAAAGTGGCGAACGAATACAATTTGTATATATTTTAAAATTGTTGACTGTCAATACACAATAATTCCTTGAACAGGGATTAAGACTTTCAACAATTTGTGTTGGTAAAAAGTGTTGACAAACCTATCACGACGCCGACCCCGGAGATTTTGTTGGACTTGGGCACCTAGCATAGTTTAGACTGAAGGAGTACTCCTATTAAGGCTTTCCTCCCCTAAATGAGATGAGGGGAAGGTCTTTGTATATTTTTTTAAGTAAAAATCGCTTTCTAAGAAATGCTATACATGCCCACTAATAGTTTCTTCACATTGGGTCTTATGAGTAACATTGCGTGGCAACGGGTGGAAGTTTTTGAGAGGTATGAAATTCACTCAGTTCTGATACCAAATACACTCAACCAAATCCGCCAATCACAAATGTTATTAAAAAAACCATGGCACTAACTTACCCGAAAGTGACAAAAGAAACAAACGACAATAGACATAGGAAGGGGGACAGGGTATAAAATAACTTCCTCGTGTGCTTGGCAACAACATACGATAGGGATAGAGGTTCCCTTATACTCTACTTTGCTTGATGATTGATGCCCAACCACCTATTAAAAATGCCTTCTAGGGTTGTCCTATACGTAGCTGTTCTATTTAAGAAATGTAAACTGGTTTCCGTGTTTACATAGCCTGATGTAAACACGCGGGAGGTTGGGAGAACACGAGATAAGCGTAGGAAACCACGACGCGAAGCGTAAAATAACTAATGAAAGAGCCTCTTCTTGCAACCAAGGAAAGCGACGTGCTTGTTGTTGTTGTTCATTTGGCTTTTCGGCCGTTTCTTGAATACTGGGAAAATTAAACTCCAAAGAAAAATTAGGAAAATCTTCTTCTTCCATTACTGTACTCAAAACAAACTTAAAGAAACTGAGTTAAATAAATAGCAGGGAGAACTCCGCGAGAAGATTCTGTATGAAAACCGTGTTTACATACGCTCATGTAAAATGGTTTTATGGCCAATCAGAGCGCGCGTACTATTTGAATTATTTTATAATGCTTTTTCTGTTACTTTTCTATTTGTTATTGCTTGCATCAGTCACACCGAACTTGACTCAAGCTGCGAGTCAACGCTGCGTTAACCAGCCTGTTTCAAATTCATGTCGAATATCCCTATTTCACCGTCAATCACAGCACTATGTGTCGGCATTGAAAATCATGTTGTCTTATACGCTTCTTGGTCGTGCTTACCAGTGCAATCGTGATGTTTGAGATGCTTATGTCGTGGTCTAGTAAGTATTCATGCAGTTGTTCGTGGAATATCAAATTTTGTTCTTCCAACTCAACTTCTGGAAGTAGGGTTACCGTATTTACCCGTGTATAATGCGCACTTTTTTTTCCATAAAAACAAGCATCAAAATCGCGGTGCGTATTATAAAAGGATTCTATTGTTTGTCAAGCACGTCCTAATTTGCATACGTTAAAAACGCAACAAAGAAAGTAAAAGTGCACGGATCGGTGGCCTGGGGAGGAGAAAGAGCTTGCTTGTTTACGACTCATTTGAAGCTCACATGACAGATACTGTGAACACTTCCTTCAAACGCGATCTTCCCTTCTCCAGTCGCTCGATGTATCTTTGAACAAACCATTTAGAGATGGAGTCCGAAAGGAGTGGATGGCCGATGGAATTCACGAACTTACTGGACGACAAAAAAAGGCTTCGGAGGAACTGATCTGTTCGTATATTTCGCAAGCGTAGGAAGGCATTCCATCATAAATGATCGCTGCCTCTCTCTGAAGTGTGGGATCACAAACAATTCGAATGGATCACAAGATGAATTGGTTTACAATTCAACTGAGATCACTGATGAACTTGAGGATTCAGTCATCGAAAACCTATTCGAATCGGACTGTGAGTCGGTTTAAAGACACTGAACATTTTACTTAAATCACGCAATTGCAATGCAGTAATTATATTCAAACTACCAGCAGTACTGTGAGTAGAAATAATGTTTATGAACGGCTGTTATGATAATAATTCAAGTTGTGAATTTAGGTATATTAGTAAGGACTTCAAGTTACAACATTTATAAAACGTTTGACTGTTACTGAATAGAAAAGCACGTAAATAGGTGCTCAGTGCGTTCGATATTTGTAGTAGCAACTAGTTAGAAATTTTTGTAAACATATTATTGATGAATTCCCAGCTCTTGTTAATTAAGTGAAAAAATGGAAGTTTTAATTCTTGGTATTTGTCATGAAATCTTTTTTTTCGGAAAAAAAGAGGTCAAAAATTAGGGTGCGTATTATACACAGGCGCGCATTATACACGGGTAAATACGGTAACCAGAATATAAGCATATAACCCATAAGCTTCTGGTTTAACAATTTGGTGACTTCGATCTCTTGCACCCTCTCCACAACCGAAACAACGTCCACTACAGACTACCAGGCTTCATCCAGGCTCCCATAAAATTGCAACACATGCCGCACTATCTTTCGCGAATAGAAATGTTTTAATAACTTTCTTAAACCTATTTACGGACGCAATGTTTGTGATGGAAAACGGAAGATGATTCCACAAAGATATGAGCGGCTGCGTAAAAGGAATGATCGCCAAGCGTAACGAGTGATTTACCCTTACAAGGAGGAAGGCGTAGACCATCATTTGAACGTAGATTATGTCTTCCGGTGTCTCTAACAGAAATAAGGTCGCTTATACAAGCAGGGGAAAGAGCAGGTAATTAAGAGAATTTTAAAAGCAATACGATATCATACAGGCAGCCAGTGTAATGACTTCAGCAGAGGTGCGATGTGACAAAATATGTTCTCCTGGAATATTAGGCACGCAGCTCTGGGCATTCTGGACTCTCTGTAACTCATGTAGATGACATTCGCAAGCTACAAACAAGAGACTGTTACAATAGTCCAGGCAGCTTGAAATAAAAGATGTGTAAGTGTCTCTGCCCAAGTACTTTCTAATTCTTCTAGGTGTTGTAAAGTTGCAAAGAGGATGAAGCACTTCAGAACTAGTCTTCTCGTCGTGATATGATCAATCATAGAAACGTTTGGGTAAAGCCAGACTTTTTAACAGTAGAGTGCGGAGCTACATTTACATAACTAACTTAAACGTGGCCAATATTTAGTATGGAGAGGTGCAGCTTCGTGCCAATCAAAAAAGAGTCAGTTTTAGCCTCAACCAACAGTAGTTTACTGTCACCCGTCTAACACCTGAGCGCCTTAATACAACCGACGCTCGATAACATGCAGAAATGGTAACAAAGTGACCCGTGTCATATGCGGGACTGAAGGGAATTAAAGGTGGGTGTCGTCTGTGTAGCAGTGGACGGATGGAATATAATCTTGAACAACATCTAGTAGCGAGATCGAACAAATGAAGCGGCTCAAAACAGGAGCCTTGAGGGACTCTGCATTTCAATTTAAACTTCCCAGGCTGACGCCCACAAACTCATATCCGCTGATTACGCCCTGATAAATACGATCGCAAACACTTAAACACCCTTCCCCCCAAGTTGTAGCCTGAATGCTTTCAGCAAGATCCTGTAGTCGATAGTATCAATAGTAACACAGAGATGTCGTTTTTAACTTTCGGGAGTACAGTTTCAGTGCTGTGGTTCTCTCTGTAAGCCGATTGCGCAACGGATATAAGTTTGAGTCAACCCTGTAATCATGTATCGAATGAAAAACTGCTTTCTCAGAAAACTTCCATAAGAAAGCCAAAGTTGGAAGATTTTATGCGGCGGCGACAAAATATTAATTTTTTTTAGTGGTAAGGACAATATCTCACCAGTGAGCCCCGGTATCGTTCTTGTCACGAGAACATAAAATTCATATTTTCGAGCAAACGTGTAATTTTCTTTTTTGTAAATGGACAATAAATTAACCTTCGTCGTTTACCACAAAATCTTGCGGCAGCCATCATTCCAAACAACAAACAAACCACGTTCATTCAGCAAAGTTCGAAAAGGCGGAAAAAAGTGCCACTCTGTTCTCGGATGTGGTGATCTTATTGATTCTACGAGTGTTTTAGTTCCCTGTTCTGTCCTGATATCAAGGTGTTTTCATTCTTTGAAGATGTTTGATAAAGTTCGGGCTTATAGACCGTATCATGAAACATCATTATCAAAATTAAAAGCATTGTCTCCGACTCATAGTCTAAGCAAGAAGTAAAATCCAGTGGGCTCGAGTAGGAAGTGAAGTGCAGACTGTGCGATTTTGAGACGCCAATACCACAAAATATTGGCAGCCTTGGGAGAAACTATATTCACGTATCACTAATTCGAGCTTCGTATCTTCCACTCTATCCCATTGTCTGATTGTAATTTAGTTTTAGTAGCGCTGAAAATTTGATTGAGCTTCATGTCTCTGTTCGGTGAATATCCGTGCACTAATCAATCAGTTGCTCCAATCCACATTGCGTTCACGACGGCCGCAGTAACTGTTCCTTTATGTCTGTTTACGGTCGCTGGGAATGTACTCGTCGTGTTGGCAATCTTCATCGATCCAAACAAAGATCTCAAATCACCTTTTAACTACTTTGTGGCCAGCCTTGCCATTAGCGATCTTTTGGTGGGATTCGTCGTCGACCCGACTTCGGTAGTGTATCATGTAATGGAAGGAACTGCGAGAAAAAGACCACCAGCATCCTACCTTCACGTGCCGTTCTTCATTTCGTGTACAGCTTCTGTTCTCAGTTTGGCAGCTTTAACACTGGATCGATATTTGGCGATAACGTCTCCGCTAACCTACAGAACAAAGTTAAATCCTAAGCGAGCAGGTTTTGTGGCGGCTGGCATCTGGTTATTCTCACTAAGTTTCCCTTTCATATACCTTGTCACGGGTTACCTCACATATTCATTTGTCTTCCTCCACACAGTCGTGATTGGCACTCTCTTAATCATCATTCTTACTTATCACAAGATCCTTCGTGTATTAAAAAGTCAAATGGAACAGTGGAATTCTTTGGATCAGACGAACATAGACAATCAGGCGAAGAGACAGACAGCAAGATGGGAACAGAAAGTAACCGAAACCTTTATTATCATACTGGCTTTCTTCTTAGCATGCTATCTTCCTGCCTGTATCTGCATTTACATTGTTAACTTATGCAAAGCATGCAGTTGCACACTTATTCACTGGGCAAGAGATATTCCTTCTCTTTTGATCACGGCTAATTCAGGAGTGAACCCGTTTGTGTATGCCTGGCGGTTTGAAAATTTCAGGAAAGCGTTCGCAAAACTTCTGGGGAACAGAAAGTGCTGTAGAAAACAAAGACAAAGAACTTTAACATTTGACAACATAGCCATGCAGGGAACAGAAAGTAACTAAGGCTGCAATAATACACACAATATTGGCTCTACTCTTGCTGTATCTCCAGTTATACCTCTATTCACTTCAGTGGGTCAGAGATTTTAATTTTATTTTGATCCTCGCCATTTCAGGAGCGAATCCGTTTGTTCGTTTGAACTTGTGTTCAAGTTCCGCAAGGCGTTTTTAAATTATGATACGTACAGAAAGTGTTATGGTTATTTGAGGGAAAGAACATTAGAATTTGACACCCTTAAAGGGAATACTTCAAGTTATTTAGAGTAGTAAAGAGAAAACCTACCAAAAAATACGGCGAAGTCTGAAGATACAATTTTTTTTATCAAGAACGTCTTCTTCTTTGGCTGGGAAATCCCGAGCCTAAAAACTCATCAAGACCTCAAGTTAACAAAGTCGCGAGCGAATACAATTTGTATATATTTTAAAATTGTTGACTGCCAATACACAATAATTCGTTGAACAGGGATTAAGACTTCCAACAATTTGTGTTGGTAAAAAGTGTTGACAAACCTATCACGACGCCGACCCTGGCGATTTTGTTGGACTTGGGCACCTAGCATAGTTTAGACTGAAGGAGTACTCCTATTAAGGCTTTCCTCCCCTAAATGAGATGAGGGGAAGGTCTTTGTATATTTCTTTAAGTAAAGATCGCTTTTTAAGAAATGCAATATTGTCACTAATATTTTCTTCAGAGTGGGTATTATGGGTAACATTGTGTGGCAACAGGTGGAAGTTTTTGAGGGGTATGAAATTCACTCAGTTCTAAGTACTTCACTTCTGACATCAAATACACTCAACTAAATCCGCCAATCTCAAATGGCAACCATGGCACTAACTTACCCAAGAAAACTGAGAAAAAGTGTTTATAAAGAAACAAACGACAATAGACATAAGATGGGGGACAGGGTATAAAATAACTTCCTCGTGTGGTTGGCAACAACATACGATAAGGATAGAGGTTCCCTTATAGTCTACTTTGCTTGATGATTGATGCCCAACCACCTATTAAAAATGCCTTCTAGGGCTGTCCTATGCGTAGCTGTTATATCGCTTTTTCTGTTGCTTTTTTATTTGTTATTGCTTGCATCGGTCACACCGAACTTGACTTAAGCTGCGAGTCAACGCTGCGTTAACCAGCCTGTTTCAAATTCATGTCGAATATCCCTATTTCACCGTCAATCACAGCACTATGTGTCGGCATTGAAAATCATGTTGTCTTATACGCTTCTTGGTCGTGCTTCCCAGTGCAATCGTGATGTTTGAGATGCTTATGTCGTGGTCTAGTAAGTAATTATGCAGTTGTTCGTGGAATATTAAATTTTGTTCTTCCAACTCAACTTCTGGAAGTAGGGTTAACCAGAATATAAGCACGCTGCAGAACTAGTCTTCTAGTAGTGATATGATCAATCATAGAAAGGTTTGGGTCAAGCCAGACTTTAACAGGAGAGTACGGGGTTACATTTACATTACCAACTTAGACGTGGCCAATATTTAGTATGGAGAGGTGCAGCTTCGTGCCAATCAAAAGAAACTCAGTTTTAGCCTCATCCAACAGTAGTTCATTGTCACCCATCCAACACCTGATCGCCTTAATACAACGCTCGATAACATGCAGCGATGGTATCCAAGTGACCCGTGTCATACGCGGGGCTGAAGGAGAATGAAAGGTGGGTGTCGTCTGTGTAGCAGTGGACAGATGGAATATAATCTTGAACAACATCTAGTGGCGAGATCGAACAAATGAATTATCTCAAGAAAGGAGCCTTGAGGAACTCCGCATTTTAATTGAAACTCCTCAGGCTGACACCCACGAGCTGATATCCGCTGAGTACGCCCAGATAAATACGATCGCAACCACTTAAATACCCTGTCCCCAAGTCGCACCTTGTTGAGTGCCTTCAGCAAAATACTGTAGTCGACAGTATCAATTGTAGCACAAAGATGTCGTTGTTAACTTTCAGGAGAGCAGTTTTAGTGTTGTGGTTCTCCCTGTCAGCCGATTGCGCAGTCGGATATAAGTTCGTGTCAACCATGTGATCATGTATCGGATGAAAAACATCTTTCTAGAAAACTTCGATGAGAAAGCCAAACTTAGAGGATATTATGCGGCGGCGACAAAATATCAATTTTAAAGTGGTAAGGACAATATCTCACGAGTGAGCCCAAGTATCGCTCTTGCTACGAACATAAAATTCATATCTTCGAGCTAACGTGTAATTTTCTTTTTTGTATACGGACAATAAATTCATCGTTGTCGTTTACCACAAAATCTTTGCGGCGGCCATTATTCCAAACAACGAACAAACCACGTTCATTCAGCAAAGTTTGAAAAGGCGGAAATCGTGTCGTCATCACTTAATATGCCCATTCGTGTTTTATACGAAAAAAGTGCCACTCTGTTCCCGGATGTAGTGATTGTATTGATTCTACGAGTGTTTTAGTTCCCTATCAAAGTGTTTTCATTCTTTGAAGATGTTTGATAAAGTTCGGGCTTATAGACCGTATCATAAAACATCATTATCAAAATTAAAAACATTGTCTCCGACTCATAGTCTAAGCAAGAAGTAAAATCCAGTGGGCTCGAATTGAAAGTGAAGTACAGACTGTGCGATTTTGAGACGCCAATACCACAAAATATTGGCGGACTTAGGAGGAACTGTTTTTACGTATTACTAATTCGAGCTTCGTATCTTCCATTCAATCCCATCGTCTGATTGTAATTTAGTTTTAGTAGCGCTGAAAATTTGATTGAGCTTCATGTCTCTGTTCGGTGAATATCCGTGCACAAATCAATCAGTTGCTCCAATCTACATCTCGTTTACTACGGCCACGATATGTGTTCCGCTGTGTCTATTTACCATCGCCGGAAATTTACTCGTCGTGTTAGCAATCTTCATCGATCCAAACAAAGATCTCAAATCACCTTTTAACTACTTTGTGGCCAACCTTGCCATTAGCGATCTTTTGGTGGGATTCGTCGTCGACCCGACTACGGTGGTGTACCATGTAATGGAAGGAGTTGAGAGGAAACTGCCACCTTTACCCTACATTCACATACCGTACTTCATTTCGTGTACAGCTTCTGTTCTCAGTTTGGCAGCTTTAACACTGGATCGATATTTGGCGATAGCTTCTCCGCTATTCTACAGAACACAGCTGAATCCTAAGCGAGCAAGTTTTGTGGCGGCTAGCATCTGGTTATTTTCACTAAGTTTTCCTTTCATATACCTTGTCACGGGCTACCTCACATATTCATTCGTCTTCCTCCACACAGTCGTAATTGGCACTCTCTTAGTCATCATTCTTACTTATTACAAGATTCTCCGTGTATTAAAAAATCAAATGGAACAATGGAATTCTTCGGATCAGACGAACGCGAACAATCAGGCGAACAGACAGGCAGCAAGATGGGAACAGAAAGTAACCGAAACTTTTATTATCATATTGGCTCTCTTCTTAGCATGCTATCTGCCTTCCTGTATTTGCATTTACATTATTAACTTATGCAAAGTTTGCAGTTGCACACTTATTCACTGGGCAAGAGATATTCCTCTCCTACTGATCTTAGTCAATTCAGGAGTGAACCCGTTTGTGTATGCCTGGCGATTTGAAAATTTCAGGAAAGCGTTCGTAGGACTTTTGAGGGACAGAAAGCGTTCTCGACGAGAAAGCCAAATAACTTTAGCATTCGACAACATGACGATGGATAATTGACATAGAGCAGTAACTGGTAAAATGCTTCAAAGGGATGGGACACGAAATTAACTTTGCCTGTTATCATTATGTTGGCTTTCATCGTACTGTATCCTCAATTGTGCCCTTGTATAATAGGTCAGAGATCGTCTTCTTATTTTGGTCCTCGCTATTTCTGCATTGAATCCGTTTGTCTGTGCTAAGGTCTGGAATAGCATTTTAGAATTTTCTGACGAAGAGAAAGTGCAATGTTTATTTTGGGGGAAGAACATGGGAACTTGAAATTTTTGAAGGGAATACCGCAAGTTATTACGAGTAGAAATTGTAAACATTTCGCGGAATACCACGAAATTCAAACAGTGTAACATGGGGGTATGCTTTCAGCTTTTTGTTCATTAATTTACATATTTTAACTAATTAAACAATGTCTGTAGCTGAAGTAACAATTATTAGACAGATGTGTTCCACTACAATTTGTCTGAGATAAAGAAGGAGTGATCTTGTTTGCTTATACTTTGTGACGAACAATTTTAGGAAACCAGCGTTAGAAAGGGAACGGTTAGCTAACAACGGTCAAAATCTTAAAATTTGTTGCAAGAGTCAAAACAACGATTTCCCTTCCTTGTAAAAACAAAATATTTTCTTGACAACTTACTGCTGGAAAAAGAATGTAATTAAAAATCAAATGAACCTTTTTCGTGTTGATAGTGACAAAAATAGAATAGTCTTTATAAGTGAAATGCTTAGAGTGAAGTTGTTGTAGTCAAACGTCTGACGCTATTCCTAATGCGTTACCTTTCAATTTTTTCAAAACGTTCGTAATCTCACAGTTCTCAAATTAAATGGTTGAACGCTTCCTTTCTTTGACGGTCTCTAAAGCTATTCACAAGTTCACAAGCGGATATAACTGCAAGTCTTTAGAGCGTTGGGTATTTTTGCATCAGTTCAGTTTGATTTAACACTTGATATTGATTGATACCTCTCTGATCTCCACAAGTTGCACAAAATGTAGTTTGTTTGTGTTCAAGTTAGGGTCTGAGAGATCTACGTGGGCAGCTTGTAAATAGTTCCGAACCAACCTCAAACTTTGTCTTAATTGTACTGAAGTGGGGGCGCTTACCGTCAACGTTCCACCAAAACGAGGCACTTACATATTATAACGAGGCGCTATAGTAAACGTTGATAATTAACTTGGTTTTCACTTGCCCGCTGGCACATTCGAACCTAATTTCTTTACCAAATTTTACTGAGAAAGTAATTGAGGTTACATGGGAATGGAACATTGATAAGGATAACTTGTTCCGTTGCCGTAAAACGTACATCGCCGGACTACGAAGAACAAATGTGTCCCAACCTAGTATTGAGTACAACAATTTGCATGTTGACAGAAGGCTGAAGTGTTAATTCGTTTTGTTTGTTTAAGCCTTCGTCTTCAAGTGTCCATAGATAAAGTTAAAAAGAACAAAATCCCTTTTGAACCTTCTGTGAAGACCGTCTTCAGCAACATATTGAAAGTCGTGACGTGAGGGATTATAGCCCCTTGCAGAAGAACTAAATTAATTTAGACGAGAAAGCCATTAATCGTTAATTAGCGGTCAAATTTAATAACATTAAATTCGGACCCTTTTTTGTTACAAACAAGCCCTAAACCGTCAAAGAAGTGTTACCATGGAGACTTAAACAGTGGACGTTTCTTTCTCATTTTGACCCTACCCTCGGGATTACTAGTTACATTAAATAGCTTTAGACTGATTACAAAAGAAGCTTTCAAAGGTTGCAAGTAAATTAAAATAATAGTAGTGGTTCCTCTGTTATTAGTGTGTTAGGCTTTTGTTTTCGGCTTCTTTGACTTCTTTCTCCTTTTGCGCTTGGCCAGCAAGATATTTCTGAATAACATTAGAATAACACTTGAATAGCTTTGTAAAGCGTATGTACAGCTGTGTGGGCAAGTCAATATTTGATCTGGAATAAGTGATCAGCAATAACGATCTAATTTTCATATGAACCGTCTGTTTACTACAAAAGTTTGTATTGACGAATAGCTAAGAAGTGCGTGTATGGCTGTGGGTAAAGGAACGAAGTTTTCTCCACCACATGGTATCACAACCTCTTCTTCACAGATGAACAAAACCGTCATAAGAAAACAAAACAAGTCGAAAGAAGGAAAGAAACTCCAGGAGTTTGAAGTCTTTTCTAAATTCGGGGGTCTCACCTCTAAAGACAAATTTACAAAAACCAGCCTCTTCGGCAATTACGAAAACGCTGCTTTGCCCCGGAGTAAGATTCGCTCAGCCGTGGAAAAACCACCGCGAATTCGCAAAAAGTCACTACACACAGAGGCGCTTGATGCTCGATTATTACAGAGAGAGGAAGAAAACTTAGATTATAAATACGTTTTCGTTGGAGAAACCGACCTTGAAAAATCTACCAGAGAACGTTTATTACGGGAGGTAAAACAACAGAATTGGATTGACAGCGAGAGATCATGTCATTACGAGAGCCCGCCATCGACCCCGAGTATTTTAGGAAGGAAAATGGGTGTCGCAGCACCTCTCCATGGCACGCGCTTGAAAAGTGGAACTTTAATCAGCTTTGCCCCTAGAGTACAATACTGTGATCGATTGGTACACGTAGGCAAGGATGAGTATTCGAAACAGTTCTGTGATGTTCTTGGTCCTGACCTGTGCACTGACTGTACCAAGTCTCAGATGCAACAATTTGTTATCGACGAACACATCCGAAGTTTTCCAGACATTTGTGTTTCGCCATATGTTTTGTGCGTCCCGCAAGAAACCGAAAGAGACCTCAAAACCCCATTCTCCGTCTACAAGGAATGTGACCCACTGCAACGCAGAAGACCTTCACCTGTCTCTTTAACCCACCACCTTCAAGGTCTTAAAACGCGTCCAAATAGTTGCTCTAACGAAAAATCAAGATCACACGACTCTAACTACGCTGCTGATTTCATCCAAAGCGAGAGCCAGAGCAGCAGTTTGCCCTTAGAAGTTCGACTTTGTGCGAGGTCACCAATTTCGTCGATCTGTAGTTCTCGAAGATCAAGTATTACAAGGTTCTTGATCGAATCAAAAAATAACGAATTATGCTCGAAAGGTGAACATTCAGACGAAGACGGAAAAATGGATGTTTTTCAGACCTCACTGCGAGGAAGGATCTCACCTGCGTTTCGCAGTCCCATGGCTGACTATAATGATGGAGACGAGGGCAGTTTCGAAGCTAACTGTTTCAATAAAAGGGGCAGGAAACCTCATTCTTCCTCAGGGCTAAACATAGCAAGATCAAGAAGTTCCATGTGCAAGACTCCCTCTATTGAAAGAACTGGAAAGCTCCGGGAGGTACCTTACTGGAAGATTTTGATACCTGAGCCACCAATGATGGAAGTTGGGCGGATGAATGTCAGCATTTATACTCCAAAGCAAATCCCAGGAATCAAGATTTTTGATGAAAGATTTTTTGAAATTTGATTGTAAGTGAGTTTTTCTATCTACTAACTATACTGAAGAAATTCATAAATTTGGTGTTCTCAGTTTTGAAATTTACGGTGAGCGGGGTCACGAGCTACTTATGAAAATAAAACAATTATATCGAAGTAATTCAATCTGTAGAAGTTATTTAAAAACAAACTGGGTTTTGTTCAAGACGAAAACAATAGATTAAGAATATACCTACTGATGCGTCGAACAATTCAAAGTTTCAACATCCCCCCCGGGCAATTGAACTTTTGAAGATCGGTTTGTTCAAATTCCCGCCCCCGGGGGCAAGAATTGTGTTCAAATGCCCCATCCAATTTCTTTTGCAAAACGCAAAATCAGCGACTGTAACTTTTTACCCCTTGATCAAGCTTCAAAATCTAACCTTGAGGACCTTTTCTTCTGAGCCATTTGCTCGCGAAAGTGAAATATTTACCTTGAACACCTCCATACTAAAAGATATCATACTTGTAATCCACTGGAAAGACTTGAAACTTACGGTTTAACTTCCCCACCCCTGCCAGGAAAGGTTCAAACTCCTCACCCCCCCGGACAAGGACGATGGTCAAATGCCCGTTGCCCTGGGGGATGCTGAAGCTTGGACTTGATCGGCGCACTACAGGCGTACATGAAGAGTTGGCGGATTGCCTATAATCTAACATAAAATAACTCAATCTAACGAGAAAATTTAACTGAGACTTGGCGAAGCACAATGAATGATGAAAGAGTCACACAAAACATCCCTTCCTTTCCAACACGAATTATTGCTAATGAAGAGTTAGCGAGATAAAAATTTCAGGATAAGATCTCTTTGGTGGATATTCGTGGAGCTCCTTGGACTTTATGGTCAGTGGTTGATCTCTGTGGGGATAGTGAGGAAAAATGGAAACTGACTCTAACCGGGCCGCGAGGTAAATAATTAAGGAAAGGAAGCTGAATTTACCAGAATACAGAATGGTAGAATGGTACAATACAAAATGAGCGCATGTGTTTGCGAGTTAAGTAGTATTTCCCGAGCCCCGTCGGAAGCGACGAAAAACACGATCAGTGAGCCATTAAATTCTCCTAAGTGATAAATAATAACAGATCTACTTCACTTAAGATCCAAATTGAAGTTTGAATAATTTAATGCGGCCCCCTTATTGCTCCGCCTTCCGTCCGTATTTTTTTCCCTGTTCTAAAATGTGATAACATCGCACATACTGCGTGTTCTGTTTCCTTTTACGTTGAAATGATAAAAATAACAATAAGACTATTTGAATTGGGCGCCTCTTTAGGCACAACACACAGTGTCTGTGGATGAATAGGATGGTGGGTGCTTGTTTTTATTTGTGTATATGCACTATTAATATACAGCATTGTTCATCAACCTCAAATCACGTGATACTCAAAACGATAGTGGGCTCTGAAGACGTAGTAAATATTCATACTAGATGAAATGTCCCGTCGGGATTAGACGATGACGAATGTTAAATGGCTTCATTAGAATAAACCGTATTACACAATGTGGAAACTTAAGGGAGGTCCCTATTTACTACTTGCGCTGTTGCTGAGAACAAATTCGGCGAATTGTCAGCTTTTTTCCTTGTTTGGCAAAGTGCCAGCTCGAACACAGCGGTCAAAAGTAAGGCATGTGCAAGGGGATCACTTTTTTCCGCCTGTGCACCAATTTCCCGCAAAAAGTTTCGAAGGAAAACATAAGAACTGCTGTCTTACAAAATAAAGCGGTCAAACTTCTGCTCATGTACGAATGTTGCAATGAGTAGGTGGTACGCTTTCAAGTTGTCAGAACCGAGATGTCCTACAGGAGTTACAATCAATCACAAATGTCATCAAGTTACGGTGTTTCACCTTTGGTGAGATGGAACACTCGTGGTTTAGTTAACTTGACATTACTGGAGACGTTTGTCGTATTTGACTTAACGGTTTATATAGTTGTGCACCCTTCCCCTGGAACTAAGGTGGAGGTTGTTCGACAGAACGAAGAAACTAATGGCTTTCTACATAACCCAGCTTCCCTATCGGTTGTTGGAAATCGACACTCGATTGACCGCAACATTTTGTTTTGTTTTCGCAAGTTGCATCAAGACCCCCGTCTACGCTGAAGAAGTAAGGGGTAAAATTTCCGCACAGCCCCATACTACATTATGCATTCAGTTCTTGGATAGAGAAAACAATGACAAAAACAATACATTGCCATTGGGAAAACAGATTTGTTTTACAATAGGATGGGACTATGGGGAAATTTTACCAAGCAAGGAATTCTTAAATACAGAGGCGGACGTAAAAATAGCAAAAGAATAGTCAAGATTATCATCACATCTCTCAGCCTTCATGGACAATTGAGCATTGTCAAGCAATTGAAGTTGCTGTCATGAAATAGGCGAGTTAAGGAAGCCGATTACACGGAGATGTCTAACACCCATACCCCGCGAGCCAAAGCCATCGGCCTACCATTCTGTTTTTGCCGTGCCCAGATGCATGTTTATTAACATTTGAAGCCTGACTAATATCAAGAACAAAGTTAGAGCCGTAGTTGTGCTTGAGGCTGATACGTGTCAGAATGATATGACTGCGTGTGTGATATGATATGACTGCGCACCTCAAAACAGCACAACTAGATGCCATGGTAAACATCGCAAATTCTTCTATCTTTAGGAGAGACAGAAACTGGTCTGGAAGGGATATGAGGAATAACGGTGGTGTTGCAATTTATATACCAAACAACCTCACGGTAGTTAATGTTTATTGCCGGCTCAACCTTGTATGAAGTCATCTGCATAAACTTGCGTCTCCCATCGGGACACCGCTTTTTAGTGTGCGGAATGTGTTACCCACCTAGACACAATTACGCGGAAGAAGATTTAATGAGCTCTAGAACCAACATTGTTGATAATGAATTGGATGAACATCCGCAAACTGTTGTTGTATGCGGCGGCGATTTGAATAAACTGAACATCGATCGGTTAGAAAAATTGACAGGCTGGAATGCGATGGTGGATTTCCCAACAAGATGCCTTTCATGCTTAGATAACTGTCTCTCAAATCTCAAGGAATTTTTTTGGGAAATACTATCCTTACCAAATGCTGACAAAAACCGATCACTGAGTTGTGATTTTACAAGCTGGCAAAAAGCTTTGTCCCAGCCGACATAAAGTTCAGATCCGAGATCAGAGAGAGCAAAGAAAGCACGTTTTATACTTAGCATTAACAAAGGAAGACTTGGGAGATGTTTATCGTGCCACGGATGTTGACCAAGCAGTTAATCAATTCGAGAGAATTAGTAGCGGACATTTAGATAGGTGCATGCCTGTCAGAACGGTATTAATGTTGTCACTCGCATGAACCCAGCGCTCTACCCACTGAGCTAACAAGCCAACCGGGAGCTGGTTATTAAGTTGGTTCCAAAAAAAACCCATTAAGCCTGGAAGGCCAGGCCAGGAATAAAGCAGTCGACATGCTAAAGAGTGCTAAACGAAAGTATTATGTCTCAAAACTTGAGAATAATAAAAACAATGCCAAAGAAATGTGGAAAACAATCAAATCAAATTCTGGATTGAGCAAACAGTCTAAGCGTGTATACAACCTTAAAGTTGGTGGGTATCTCTTAGAGGACAATAAAAAAATTGCTTCCGAGTTTAATTTTCATTTTACATCTATTGCGGATCAGCTTAGGTCTCTACTTCCTCAATTGAATTTTGACATATCTAAACTTCAAAACTTTGTCATCAAAAGAAAGGATGCTAGCATCACTTTCTCCATTCCTCCTATTACAGAGAGCAAGATCATCGATTGTCTCAAGAACATTACCTCAAACAAGGCCAGTGGTATTTATAATATCAGTGCGCGAATGCTGAAATTAGCAGCTCCTATTATTGCTTCGTCCATTGCTAAACTAATTAATTATTCCTTCGTTACATCAGTTTTTCCTCAGCGCTGGAAGACTGCAAAAGTTACTCCGTTATTTAAAGGTGGGGATCCAGAAAACGTAAACAACTATTGTCCGATATCAGTGTTGCCAGTACTTACCAAGGTAATCGAGAGGCATGTACACGACTCACTTTACAGTTATTTGTGTGTCAATAATTTAATTTATTCTAAGCAGTCTGGCTTTCGCAAGCGTCACAGTACTGAAACTGCTCTTATTGGAATTATCGACGAACTGCTGTTTAACCTTGACAGTGATCGCGTGAGTGGTATGATTTTAATTGATTATTGCAAGACTTTCGACATGGTTGATCACTCGATTCTATTGCAAAAACTTCAAGCATATGGGTTTGACAACAAATTGTTGATCTGGTTTCGATCATATCTGAATAAAAGGCGCCAGTTGGTATCCATGGGTAACATAGAATCCCCTACTGCTTGTGTTCGTCATGGCGTACCTCAGGGCTAAATTCTGTGTCCCTCGCTTTTCATCGCCTTTATTAACGATCTTCCGCTATAAAAGTGCTTACCATTACTGGCAAGCGACTTTCTACCAGAATTAACCGTGACATTGCTGTAGTTGTTAATGGAAAACTACGATGGCCCAGGAGGCTCACAGTCCAGTTTTATTTTTTTCACAGTCCAGTTTTATTTTTTGCACAGTCCAGTTTTATTTTTTGCACAGTCCAGTTTTATTTTTTCACAGTCCAGTTTTATTTTTTCACAGTCCAGTTTTATTTTTGCACAGTCCAGTTTTAATTTTTTCACAGTCCAGTTTTATTTTTGCACAGTCCAGTTTTATTTTTTCACAGTCCAGTTTTATTTTTTCACAGTCCAGTTTTATTTTTGCACAGTCCAGTTTTAATTTTTTCACAGTCCAGTTTTATTTTTTCACAGTCCAGTTTTATTTTTGCACAGTCCAGTTTTATTTTTTGTACAGTCCAGTTTTATTTTTTCACAGTCCAGTTTTATTTTTGCACAGTCCAGTTTTATTTTTTGCACAGTCCAGTTTTATTTTTTGCACAGTCCAGTTTTATTTTTTCACAGTCCAGTTTTAATTTTTAATGTAGTTATCAGCTCTCTATATTGAGACGCAACCGCTATACGCATGCTCACGTGCTGTGAAAGCTGGCTTTTTGCGGGAATTTTAACACTACCAGTTTGTCTTACCTGATTCACGAAGTGTAGAGATGCCTTTGCCAATATATACGCCATTTATAAGAGTAAATGACGGATCCGCTGAGGATTATCTGGAACTCATATCAATATATTTTAGACAAGGCTACAGTAATCTGGAAATACTTGAATTTCTGAAGCTCCATGGGGTGACCATTAGTTTATCAACTCTGAAGAGAAGGCTTACCTCATTAGGATTATCAAGAAAAACTAACATCTCTGATGATGAACTGAGAAGTGCCATTGAGAAGGAACTTGGTAAAAGTGGTTGTTTTGTGGGATACCGCAAGATGTGGGCAAGGATAAGGAAGAGGGGAATTATAGTCAAAAGAGCAAGAGCAGTGACTCTTTTGAAGGAACTAGATCCCGACGGTGTAGAAACCTGGTGAAAGAAAAGGTTACGTCGTCGTGCATATCATACAAAAGAGGCAAATTTTATTTGGCATATTGATGGCCACGATAAATTAAAGCCATTCGGGTTCAGCGTGCATGGCTGTGTTGATGGGTTCTCTCGAAGGCTTCTCTGGCTGGAGGTGGGCCCCATAAATAAGAATCCAGAAGTGATTGCCAAGTTCTACCTAGATACCGTGAAACAGTTGGGTGGTGTACCCCGGAAGATAAGATCGGATGATGGGACTGAAAATAGTGTGATTGAGGCTCTTCATACTTTCCTTAGGTATGCTGATGAAAATGCTGGCCCAGGATGTTTTAATATTGGCAGATCCACGGCTAATCAAAGAATTGAATCCTACTGGTCACAATTCGTAAGGGATGGTCCTGGTTGGTGGATCAATTTCTTCAAAGATTTGTCCGACTTAGGTTTATTTAACAGCACGGATCCTGTTCATCAGGAATGTATTCGATTTTGTTTTATGCAAATATTGAGAAATGAGCTTAATGAAGTTGCTGAGATGTGGAATCAACACATTATAGCTTCAAGCAAGTTTGGAAATGGTAGTGGTCCTAGAGGAAGACCCGACTTCATGTTTTTCCTTCCCCACCTGTACAACTCAGAAAACTACAAAGTACCTGTTGACCCCCAAGAACTTGAGGAGTTCATTGACGAATCAACCATGTGTTTTCCAAATTGGAGTCAAGAATTTGAGGAGTTTGCTGCAATAATAATGACTGCATTGGGACTGCAGCCACCCCGGGATGTAAATGAAGCACTCGATATGTATGTGACATTAATTAAAGAGGTCGAAAAGTTGCCATAGTTTAATTATTTTGAATGTAATAAGTTGACAACAACAAAAAAAGATCTAAAATTGTAACAGCTTTAATGATTATTAGTTCCACAGAGACAGAAAAAACATTCTATGCAAAATCTTAAAAATATTAAACCCTTCCAGTTCTAATAAAATAAGCTAAAATATGAAGTTGCCCAACTTAAGTTTTTTTCTTTTTCTTAATACAAAGAGATTATTCCATCAAAATAGTTCTGGTGAAATCCCCTCACAAATCAAATCAACACAACACAGTCAAAAAGTAATGTGTTGTATGAACCTGGAACCAAAACCAAACACAATGACCTTTAGTCACAGATCACAATTTACATTCCCCTCAAGGGCAGAAAGGCAATGCCTCCCTCAATAAAGTGCTGGCAAACATGTCATCTTAAACCTATAACTCCCAATATTAAATTTGCTATTCTCCTTTCCAGCTGTTATCTACTTCTTTGTGAATTGTTTTGGAGAATTTAGTTTGTATCAAGATACATCATCTGATTGATAGGCTTGCCTTTGCTCATTGCCTGTTTTCTGGCATTGTGTTGATGTTATAAGGAGATCTTGTACTGATCTCCACTCACTTCCAGAGATGAATGGAAAACACAACAATTTAAGACACAATCTGAAAAATTGCATGCATTTTAGGGAGATAAAAACTTAAGGTATCTCCTCTGATTACATGTTTACAAAACTTTTTTACATTTTTTTAAACTAAATATCTGTATAAGTGTATATATATACTCTGAATATGAATATAAATATATATGAATATATATAAATATATATGTGTGTGTGTGTGTGCACATGCATATCTATATATACACATATTCAGATATAGTTGCATGACAACATCTCTTTGCTATGTTAAATTAAAAAACTCAATTTGCATTTTTCACTAAGAGTGCCTCGTCCAGACTTAGATAACAGGTTGGAACAGGAAACTATCTGATATACCCACAAAGTTTGGCTTTATGGAGAGTAAAAAGAATTACAACATCATCAGCTCTTCTACCAGCTTTGGCTACATAAAAAAGGCTTTTGAACTACAGAAGTAAAGGTTCCAATATCACTGTGGGCTGATCATGGTAAAAGGTCTGAAGGAGACCAGTTGCCTAAAGTATCAAGTACAATGTAAACTTAGCTTTTCCTACAAATTTTGTAAGTTGCTTGAAAAAGATGAATGATGAAACTATAACAGCAAAACAATGAAAACATACTTGAGAAGGGTTGTAATCTGAGGTGTGTTGCATGGTGTATGTACTGTAGCATACACTATATTCCTATTTCAAAGAAAAATGACAAACTTTGACTTTCATACTTTTGTAGATTACTTGGTGACAAAAATGACAAAACAAAGCATACAAATAAAACTGTTATCACAATTTTCAAATGAAAAAACACAGTATAACATTACCTGGCTATCGTGCAAACTATACAGTTTATTCCTTTGTAAGTCCCATTATGTCCATTTCCCACATATCCTTTTCCAAAATGTTGTTGAACTGCTCTCTCAGCTCAACAAAATTAGAATAAGTGGAAGGCAGTTCCAAGAGAGGTCCACATGTAAGAGCAATGGGCCTACAAGCAGCACCTTCAAATTTTGTGAATGTGACTTCAAGCTTGTTGGTAATCAAGACATCTGATGCAGTTGTGAATCTTAGGAATTGAATAAGCTTGCCATTGTCTAAACCTCTTATATAACGTTGCAGAAATTTCAGAGCATCGCGTTCTGCATCTGTGTCTGGCTGTGCTACTAAAGTTTCTAGAACTTTCTTGTTTGTTAGGTTTAATGTATCATATAGGCCTTGAATACCTGAAACACTCTGAAAATGTGGATACTGCTTTAGCTCTTGGACACTAGGCTGCCAGGTGGAAATCATGACATGAGGCTTTTGGATTAGTTCTTGATTAGCAATTTCTAAGAGAACTTTCCTAAGATTCTGTGCAGTAACTGCTGTTCTACAATTGAATCTTTCCAAGAATTCAAGCAGCTCTTAATTTTCCTCTGGGAAACAATCTTTCTGCAGATATTCCCTCACTAACTCTTCTCCACTGGTGACAGATACTGGTCCAACAAAACCAAACAGGCAATCCAACTAGGCTACGCAAATCGTATAATCTATTCCAATATATTATTATTCGATCTAAAGAAAAGAACGAGATACATTTGAGAAATTGAACAGGATCCATCGATTCATAAACACACGAGTAAAACTATTAGATAGAATTGCAGCACTGAGAACTTACTTCTATGACGATGTCTAGTAGGATTGTTTCACGGTGTATAGCTACGTACAGGTCAGCAACAGATGAAACAGGTCAGGGTATAACAGAACACGGGTCAGCAAGACAGGTTAGCAGAACTTGTACGTATCTTCGAATCTTAAGTATCTGAACTGAAAACTGAACTATTCACGTGGCTTAATTACATAAGCTAGTGTCAATCAAAATCAATCGGGAAAATCAAGTTAATAATTCATTATATTGACGAAACACTCTCCGCCCCGATAAGGGCGTAGTCCTTATCATAGCAAATGTTCCTTTAATCGTCGCCTTCAGCAGGGTGAATGACTGCAATCTTCGTTACTGGGCGGCTGTACTCTCCAGTGGCTGTCTTGACTGTAACATTTCGAACGCGTCCGTCAGCTCCAGGGTGTACTTTGGTTACTCTGCCTACAGCCCACTTGCCTCTCACAGCGTTCTGGTCGGCTACCGTAACTATGTCATCAACTGCCACATTGCGGTTCTCAACGTGCCACTTCTTTATTGGTACTAGAGTAGGGAAGACGTCCCTAGTCCAGCGTTTCCAGAATGAATCAACTATTCTTTGCACGAACTCTACTCGCTTGCGGAGATTTCTGGTGTCCTTAAACGGACCTTGTGGTACTTCCGGAGTGGCTCTTCCAAGAAGCATGTCGTTCGGACACAGGTAAGCTCCGTCGTCTGGATCATTAGGGATGCGCCCGATGGGACGTTGGTTCAACAGGTTCGCGATCTCCAGGAGGCAGGTGTACAACTCGAAAGGCGTCAGAAGTTGCTTGCCGATTGCAATCTTTAGTGATCTCTTACAGCTCTTTACAAGGGCTTCTGCGCAACCGTTTTGGTGTGGCGCAGCTGGCGTTGTGAAGATCCACTTAATGCTCTTTTCTCCACAGAACTCGCGTAACTGATTGCCATCTAGGTCTTTCACCATCTCTCCCAGTTCGTTAGCGGCCCCAACCATCTGTGTTCCGTTATCGCTCAATATCACTGCTGGGTATCCTCGAATTGAAAAGAATCTGCGAGGCACTTGGATGAACTCCATCGTAGTTAGGTCAACTGCTAACTCTAAATGGACAGCCCTGGTGTTTAAACACGTGAAGATCACTCCGTAGTGCCTAGCCGTCTTGCTTCTTCCAACTTTAACGTTATAGGGACCAAAGTAATCACACGCGGTGTAGTAAAACGGTGAGGTGTGTGGTGCTAAACGGAGAACAGGAAGGTCTGCCATGAGTTGCGTCTCAGCCTTGTGTGCCATTTCACGGCAGAATCCACACTTAGATTTCACGGACTTTCTTAGCTTGTTCGCTTTTAAGATCCAGAACTTCCTCCTTGTCTTGCCTGTAGTAGCGGCTACGCCGGAGTGTCCGTACTGGTGAGCGTGTCTTGTTACCAACAAGGAGATCCAGTGGTCACTCGGAAGAAGGGCGGGATACCTTGTTTCATATGACACGATAGCTTTATCCACTCTTCCTCCAACTCTGATAATTCCGTTTTCATCTTTGAACGAGCTGAGCGATTTGAATTCACCTCTATTTAAACGGCTGTAGAGGGTTGTCTGTGCTTGGCTTATCCAGTAAATTTCTGCTTGCTGAAGCTCTTCAGGGGTCAGCAGTCCTTCCTTTCCGTGTTGGTCGTATTTCTTCAGTCGTATCTTTACTGCCAATCTGCGTATTCGTGCCGTTACACTGATCAGTTTTCTCCAGCTTGAGAACTTGCGTGGATCAATACCATTGCTAGCTTTCGGTGCTGTGACTGCGGTCAATATCTGCATCTGACGGCGTTCCATGTCTACATTCGGCGCTGGCAGGGTTGTCGTAATCGGCCATTGACTTTCTGGTAGGTATAGGAACTCTGGGCCATTCTTCCACCTGCCTTGTAACTCATTAACGCGGATCCCTCGCGACAGGTCGTCAGCTACATTATCCTCACTGGGGATGTGCTTCCACTGGTTTGGATCTGAGTTACTTTGAATTTCTCCCACTCTCGAGGAGACGAATGGTTTGAAGCTGCGTGATGGACCTTGAATCCAGGCCAAGGTAATCGTACTGTCGGTAAAGAACTTGACATCTTTAAACTGTATCCTAGATTCCTCCTGAATGGATTTGGCTAGGCGACTTGCGAGGACGGCTGCTTGTAGCTCCAAGCGCGGAATTGTCAGCTGTTTCAACGGGGATACTCGAGACTTCGCTGCGATGAACTTGACTGCGTAAGTGCTGTCATCCTTTCTCTGGCGTGTGTAGGCACATGCTCCGAGTGCGTCTTGTGATGCGTCAGCGAAAACGCATAACATTGGCGGTTCCACAGCATTGACTACTGTTAGACATCTGTCGAACGACACACTGTCTAGTTCCTTAATTTCCTTGAAGAGTGAAATCAAGTTTTTCTGAACTGCAATTGGTAGCTCGTCATCCCAGTCCAGCCCCAGCTGCCACAGTCTTTGCATTTCAATCTTTGTTCTGACGATGAACGCTGCTGCAAATCCAATCGGATCATAAATGCGAGCCACTTGACTCAGGATCATTCTTTTGGTCATCTTCTGCACATGGTTTTGACTGTTGTCTAGCTTCAGTAGGTTTGCTGCCACTCTGAAGTGAAACTTGTCTTTTTTAAAATTCCACAGGGTTCCCAGGACCTTCTCCTCATCTCCTTTGAAGATGTTAATTTCCTTCTCTGCGTCACCGTTCACTTTCTCTTTGAGTATCTTATTGGAAATCCACTCTTTAACTCTGAATCCTCCCGTCTTCAAAACAGTGTCTATGTCATTTGTTAATTTTCTAGCTTCCTTTTCTGTATCCACAGACTCACAGATGTCATCCATGTACGTGTTGTTCGTCAGCACCTCGGCTGCTTCTGGGTAGCCTGCCTTGTTCTCTTGGGCTGTTTTTCGTAGCGCTATTTGCGCCATGGCGGGTGCGGGCTTGTCCCCAAATGTCAGAACTGTTTTGACGTAAGTGACAGGTTCTCTGTCTGTTTCCATATTTCTCCAGAGAAAGCGGTGTACGTGTTGATCTCTTTCGGGAATAAGGATCCTATGATACATCTTGGAGATGTCTCCCAGTACTGCAACTTCCTTCTCTCGAAATCTCAAGACAACTCCAAATATGCCGTTTAAAAGGTCGGGACCTTTTTTCCAGTAATCGTTCAGAGCATGTCCTTGGAATGCAGAGGAGGCATTGAAAACAATTCGAACAGGTGTGCTCTTCTTATCTGGCCTCAGTACAGCGTGATGTGGAATGTAATGAACAGGACCATGATACTTGTCTTGTTCTTCCTTTGACAGCTTTCGCGCAAATTTCATGCTTTCCATTTCCTCCATCTGTTTGCAGTAAGCTTCAGCTTGTTCAGGGTTTCTTTTCAGGCGTCGTTCTGTTGATTCTAGGCGTTTTATTGCCAAACCTCTATTGTCTGGCAGCTGGTTAGGGTCTTTCCTCCAGGGGTAAGGGATCATCCATTGGTTTTCGACTTTCAAACACGACTCCTCTATGAGTTTGGCTTCTTCTCTTTCTGTTTGAGTCAGTTTGTCTGCATCGCACACACAGGGTTTCACGGCCACGCCCATAGTTTCCGTTGTCCAAAAGTCCGTTAAGTCTATTGGTGAGGCGTACTTGACATGCAATATGCTGGTTACGTCACTGATCTCTTCTGGTTTTCCTCCAAAAACCACCCATCCAAGTGGAGACTTGCGAGCTAGCAGGTGGTCCACTTGCCTTGTTTCCTCAGCATGCATCTGTGCGTGATCAATGCCGATCAGCAGGTCAACGTGCCCTTTTCCACGGAGAAATCTGGTGTTTGGTACGCCAAGAACCTCCGGTTAGTGCGATGTTTTCACTGCTGGAATCTTGTCACTGATGCTATGAATGCCAATTGCTTTAATAGTAAAACGCTTGTTGCTGTCAATACAGGTCAGCTGAACATTGTACTCCTTTGTTTTCATTTTTTCGAAAAAATGTTAAAAAAGAAACGAACGACAATAGACATAAGATGGGGGACAGGGTATGAAATAACTTCCTCGTGTGCTTGGCAACAACATACGATAGAGATAGAGGTTCCCTTACACTCTACTTTGTTTGATGATTGATGCCCAACCACCTGTTAAAAATGCCTTCTAGGGCTGTCCTATGCGTAGCTGTTCTATTGCTTTTTCTGTTACTTTTGTATTTGTATTGCTTGCATCAGTCACAACGAACGTGACTTAAGCTGCGAGTCAACGCTGCGTTAACCAGCCTGTTTCAAATTCATGTCGAATATCCCTATTTCACCGTCAATCACAGCACTTTGTGTCGGCATTGAAAATCATGTTGTCTTATACGCTTCTTGGTCGTGCTTACCAATGCAATCGTAATGTTTGACATGCTTATGTCGTGGTCAAGTAAGTATTCATGCAGTTGTTCGTGGAATATTAAATTTTGTTCTTCCAACTCAACTTCTGGAAGTTGTAACTTTCGTTACAATCGCTCTGACGAAGGGCTAACGCTCGAAACGTCAGCTTTTTTACCCTTTACGGTGGCTAATTTACGTTTTCAACTCAGTTGTTAACACTAAATTACCTTCTGGAAGTAGGGTTAACCAGAATATAAGTATATAACCCATAAGCTTCTGGTTTAACAATTTGGTGGCTTCGATCTAGCTAGTCTCTTGCACCCTCTCCACGACCGAGACAACCTCTACTACAGACTGCCAGACTTCATACGGGCTCCGATAAAATTGCAACACGTGCCGCACTATCTTTCGCGAATAGAAATGTTTTAATAACTTTCTTAAACCTATTTACGGACGCAATGTTTGTGATGGAAAACGGAAGATGAATCATCTCAAGACAGGAGCCTTGAGAAACTCCGCATTTTAATTGAAACTCCTCAGGCTGACACCCACGAGCTGATATCCGCTGAGTACGCCCTGATAAATACGATCGCAATCACTTAAATACCCTGCCCTCAAGTCGCACCTTGTTGAGTGCCTTCAGAAAAATACTGTAGTCGACAGTATCAATAGTAGCACAAAGATGTCGTTTTTAACTTTCAGGAATGCAGTTTTAGTGCTGTGGTTCTCCATGTCAGCCGATTGCACAGTCGGATATAAGTTCGTGTCAACCATGTGATCATGTATCGGATGAAAAACTTCTTTCTAGAAAACTTCGATGAGAAAGCCAAACTTAGGGGATATTATGCGACGGCGACAAAATATCAATTTTAAAGTGGTAAGGACAATATCTCACGAGTGAGCCCAGGTATCTCTCTTGCCACGAACATAAAATTCATATCTTCGAGCTAACGTGTTATTTTCTTTTTTGCATATGAACAATAAATTAATCTTTGTCGTTTACCACAAAATCTTTGCGGCAGCCATTATTCTAAACAACGAACAAACCACGTTCATTCAGCAAAGTTTGAAAAGGCGGAAATCGTGTCTTCATCGCTTAATATGCCCATTCGTGTTTTATACGAAAAAAGTGCCATTCCGTTCCCGGATGTAGTGATTGTATTGATTCTACGAGTGTTTTAGTTCCCTATCAAGGCGTTTTCATTCTTTGAAGATGTTTGATAAATTTCAGGCTTATAGACCGTATTATGAAACACCATTATCAAAATTAAAAACATTGTCTCCGACTCATAGTCTAAGCAAGAAGTAAAATCCAGTGGGCTCGAATTGAAAGTGGAGTGCAGACTGTGCGATTTTTAGACGCCAATACCACAAAATATTGTCGGACTTAGGAGGAACTGTTTTCACGTATTACTAATTCGAGCTTCGAATCTTCCACTCAATCCCATCGTCTGATTGTAATTTAGTTTTAGTAGCGCTGAAAATTTGATTGAGCTTCATGTCTCTGTTCGGTGAATATCCGTGCACAAATCAATCTGTTGCTCCAATCTACATCTCGTTTACTACGGCCACGATATGTGTTCCGCTGTGTCTATTTACCATCGCCGGAAATTTACTCGTCGTGTTAGCAATCTTCATCGATCCAAACAAAGATCTCAAGTCACCTTTTAACTACTTTGTGGCCAACCTTGCCATTAGCGATCTTTTGGTGGGATTCGTCGTCGGCCCGACTACGGTAGTGTACCATGTAATGGAAGGAGTTGAGATGAAACTGCCACCTTTACCCTACATTCACATACCGTACTTCATTTCGTGTACAGCTTCTGTTCTCAGTTTGGCAGCTTTAACATTGGACCGATATTTGGCGATAGCTTCTCCGCTATTCTACAGAACGCAGCTGAATCCTAAGCGAGCAGGTTTTGTGGCGGCTAGCATCTGGTTATTTTCACTAAGTTTCCCTTTCATATACCTTGTCACGGGCTATCTCACATATTCATTAGTCTTCCTCCACACAGTCGTAATTGGCACTCTCTTAGTCTTCATTCTTACTTATTACAAGATCCTCCGTGCATTAAAAAATCAAATGGAACAACTGAATTCTTTGGATCAGACGAACGTAGACAATCAGGCGAAGAGACAGGCAGCAAGATGGGAAAAGAAAGTAACCGAAACTTTTATCATCATATTGGCTCTCTTGTTAGCGTGCTATCTGCCTTCCTGTATTTGCATTTACATTATTACCTTGTGCAAAGTTTGCAGTTGCACATTTATTCACTGGGCAAGAGATATTCCTCTCCTACTGATCTTAGTCAATTCAGGAGTGAACCCGTTTGTGTATGCCTGGCGATTTGAAAATTTCAGGAAAGCGTTCGTAGGACTTTTGAGGGACAGAAAGCGTTCTCCACAAGAAAGCCGAATAACTTTAGCATTCGACAACATGACGATGGATAATCGACATAGAGCAGTAACTGGTAAAAAACTTCAAAAGGATGGGACACGAAGTTAACTTTGCCTGTTATCATTATGTTGGCTCTCGTCGTACTGTATCCTCAATTGTGCCCTTGTATAATAGGTCAGAGATTGTCTTCTTATTTTGGTCCTCGCTATTTCTGCATTGAATCCGTTTGTCTGTGCTAAGGTCTGAAATAGCATTTTAGAATTTTCTGACGAAGAGAAATTGCAATGTTTATTTTAGGGGAAGGAAATGAGAATTTGAAACTTTGGAAGGGAATACCACAAGTTATTACGAGTAGAATACCGCGAAATTCAAACAGTGTAACATGGGGGGATGCTTTCAGCTTTTTGTTCAGGAATTTACATATTTTAACTAATTAAACAATGTCTGTAACTGAAGTAACAATTATCAGACAGATGTGTTCCATTAAAATTTATCTTAGATAAAGGAGGAGTGATTTTGTTTGCTTATACCTGGTGACAAACAATTTTAGGAAACCAGCGTTAGAAAGGGAACGGTGAGCAAACAACGGTCAAAATCTTAAAATTTTGTTGCAGGAGTCAAAACAACGATTTCCCTTCCTTGTAAAAACAAAATATTTGCTTGAGAACTTACTGCTGGAAGATAGAATGTAATTAAAAATCAAATGAATCTTTTTCGTGTTGATAAGGACAAAAACAGAATAGTCTTTATAAGTGAAATGTTCAGAGTGAAGTTGTTGTTGTGAAACGTCTGACGCTAATCCTAATACGTTACCTTTCAATTTTTTCAAACGTTCGTAATCTCACAGTTCTCAAATTAAATGGTTGAACGCTTCCTTTCTTTGATGATCTCTAAAGCTATTCACAAGTTCACAAGCGGATATAACTGCAAGTCTTAAGAGCGAGGGCTATTTTTGCATTTAACACTTGATATTGATCGATACCTCTCTGATCTCCACAAGTTGCACAAAATGTAATTTGTTTGTGTTCAAGTTAGGGTCTGAGAGATCTACGTGGGCAGCTTGTAAATATTTCCGAACCAACCTTAAACTTTGTGTTAATTGTACGGACGAGTGGGCTTTCGAGGGGGCGCTTTCCGTCAACGTTCCACCAAAACGAGGCACTTATATATTATAACGAGGCGCTATAGTAAACGTTGATGATTAACTTGGTTTTTCACTTGCCCGCTGGCACATTCGAACCTAATTTCTTAACCAAATTTTACAGAGAAAGTAAATGAGGTTACATGGGAATGGAACATTGATAAGGATAACTTGTTCCGTTGCCGTAAAACGTACATCGCCGGACTACGAAGAACAAATGTGTCCCAACCTAGTATTGAGTATAACAATTTGCATGTTGACAGAAGGCTGAAGTGTTAATTCGTTTTGTTTGTTTAAGCCTTCGTCTTCAAGTGTCCATAGATAAAGTTAAAAGGAACAAAATCCCTTTTGAACCTTCTGTGAAGACAGTCTTCAGCAACATATTGAAAGTCGTATAGCCCCTTGCACAAGAACGAAATTAATTTAGACGAGAAAGCCATTAATCGTTAATTAGCGGTTAAATTTAATAACATTAAATTCGGACCCTTTTTTGTTACAAACAAGCCCTAAACCGTCAAAGAAGTGTCAATGTCTGAAGCTGAATTTACCAGAATACAGAATGGTACAATGGTACATTACAAAATGATCGCATGTGTTTGCGAGTTAAGTAGTATTTCCCGAGCCCCGTCGGAAGCTACGAAAAACACGATCAGTAAGCCATTAAATTCTCTTAGGTGATAAATAATAACAGATCTACTTCACTTAAGATCCAAATTGAAGTTTGAATAATTAAATGCGGCCCCCTCATTGCTCCGCTTTCCGTCCGTATTTTTCCCCTGTTCTTAAATGTGATAACATCGCACATAATGCATGTTCTGTTTCCTTTTACGTTGAAATGATAAAAATAACAATATGACTATTTGAATTGGGCGCCTCTTTAGGCACAACACACAGTGTCTGTGGGTGAATAGGATGGTGGGTGCTTGTTTTTATTTGTGTATATGCACTATTAATATACAGCATTGTTCATCAACCTCAAATCACGTGATACTCAAAACGATAGTGGGCTCTGAAGATGTAGTAAATATTCATACTAGATGAAATGTCCCGTCGGGATTAGACGATGACGAATGTTAAATGGCTTCATTAGAATAAACCGTATTACACAATGTGGAAACTTAAGGGAGGTCCCTCTTTACTACTTGCGCTGTTGCTGAGAACAAATTCGGCGAATTGTCAGCTTTTTTCCTTGTTTGGCAAAGTGCCAGCTCGAACACAGCGGTCAAAAGTAAGGCATGTGCAAGGGGATCACTTTTTTCCGCCTGTGCACCAATTTCCCGCAAAGAGTTTCGAAGGAAAACATAAGAACTGCTGTCTTACAAAATAAAGCGGTCAAACTTCTGCGCATGTGTGAATGTTGCAATGAGTAGGTGGTACGCTCTCAAGTTGTCAGAACCGAGATGTCCTACAGGAGTTACAATCAATCACAAATGTCATCAAGTTACGGTGTTTCACTTTTGGTGAGATGGAACACTCGTGGTTTAGTTAACTTGACATTACTGGAGACGCTTGTCGTATTTGACTTAACGGTTTATATGGTTGTGCACCCTTCCCCTGGAACTAAGGTGGAGGTTGTTCGACAGAACGAAGAAACTTATGGCTTTCTACATAACCCAGCTTCCCTATCGGTTGTTGGAAATCGACACTCGATTGACCGCAACATTTTGTTTTGTTTTCGCAAGTTTGCATCAAGACCCCCGTCTAACGTGTGTAATACGCTGAAGAAGTAAGGTCAGAGGCGGACGTAAAAATGGCAAAAGAACAGTCAAAGACTATCATCACATCTCTCAGCCTTCATGGACAATTGAGCATTGTCAAGCAATTGAAGTTGCTGTCATGAAATAGGTGAGTTAAGGAAGCCGATTACACGGAGATGTCTAACACCCATACCCCGCGAGCCAAAGCCATCGGCCTATCATTCTGTTTTTGCCGTGCCCAGGTGCATGTTTATTAACATTTGAAGCCTGACTAATATCAAGAACAAAGTTAGAGCCGTAGTTGTGCTTGAGGCTGATACGTGTCAGAATGATATGACTGCGTGTGTGGTGATGGAAACGCACCTCAAACCAGCACAACCAGATGCCATGGTAAACATCGCAAATTCTTCTATCTTTAGGAGAGACAGAAACTGGTCTGGAAGGGATATGAGGAATAACGGTGGTGTTGCAATTTATATACCAAACAACCTCACGGTAGTTAATGTTTATTGCCGGCTCAACCTTGTATGAAGTCATCTGCATAAACTTGCGTCTCCCATCGGGACACCGCTTTTTAGTGTGCGGAATGTGTTACCCACCTAGACACAATTACGCGGAAGAAGATTTAATGAGCTCTAGAACCAACATTGTTGATAATGAATTGGATGAACATCCGCAAACTGTTGTTGTATGCGGCGGCGATTTGAATAAACTGAACATCGATCGGTTAGAAAAATTGACAGGCTGGAATGCGATGGTGGATTTCCCAACAAGATGCCTTTCATGCTTAGATAACTGTCTTTCAAATCTCAAGGACTTTTTCGGGAAATACTATCCTTACCAAATGCTGACAAAAACCAATCACTGAGTTGTGATTTTACAAGCTGGCAAAAAGCTTTGTCCCAGCCGACATAAAGTTCAGATCCGAGATCAGAGAGAGCAAAGAAAGCACGTTTTATACTTAGCATTAACAAAGGAAGACTTGGGAGATGTTTATCGTGCCACGGATGTTGACCAAGCAGTTAATCAACTCGAGAGAATTAGTAGCGGACATTTAGATAGGTGTATGCCTGTCAGAACGGTATCAATGTTGTCACTCGCATGAACCCAGCGCTCTACCCACTGAGCTAACAAGCCAACCGGGAGCTGGTTATTAAGTTGGTTCCAAAAAACCCCGTTAAGCCAGGAAGGCCAGGCCAGGAATAAAGCAGTCGGCATGCTAAAGAGTGCTAAACGAAAGTATTATGTCTCAAAACTTGAGAATAATAAAAACAATGCCAAAGAAATGTGGAAAACAATCAAATCAAATTCTGGATTGAGCAAACAGTCTAAGCGTGTATACAACCTTAAAGTTGGTGGGTATCTCTTAGAGGACAATAAAAAAATTGCTTCTGAGTTTAATTTTCATTTTACATCTATTGCGGATCAGCTTAGGTCTCTACTTCCTCAATTGAATTTTGACATATCTAAACTTCAAAACTTTGTCATCAAAAGAAAGGATGCTAGCATCACTTTCTCCATTCCTCCTATTACAGAGAGCAAGATCATCGATTGTCTCAAGAACATTACCTCAAACAAGGCCAGTGGTATTTATAATATCAGTGCGCGAATGCTGAAATTAGCAGCTCCTATTATTGCTTCGTCCATTGCTAAACTAATTAATTATTCCTTCATCACATCAGTTTTTCCTCAGCGCTGGAAGACTGCAAACTGAGTCACTCCGTTATTTAAAGGTGGGGATCCAGAAAACGTAAACTATCGTCCGATATCAGTGTTGCCAGTACTTACCAAGGTAATCGAGAGGCATGTACACGACTCACTTTACAGTTATTTGTATGTCAATAATTTAATTTATTCTAAGCAGTCTGGCTTTCGCAAGCGTCACGGTACTGAAACTGCTTTTATTGGAATTATCGACGAACTGCTGTTCAACCTTGACAGTGATCGCGTGAGTGGTATGATTTTAATTGATTATTGCAAGGCTTTCGACATGGTTGATCACTCGATTCTATTGCAAAAACTTCAAGCATATGGGTTTGACAACAAATCGTTAATCTGGTTTCGATCATATCTGAATGAAAGGCGCCAGTTGGTATCTATGGCTAACATAGAATCCCCTACTGCTTGTGTTCGTCATGGCGTACCTCAGGGCTAAATTCTGGGTCCCTTGCTCTTCATCGCCTTTATTAACGATCTTCCGCTACAAAAGTGCTTACCATTACTGGCAAGCGACTTTCTACCAGAATTAACCCTGACATTGCTGTAGTTGTTAATGGAAAACAACTTGAGAATGTTCGTTGTGCAAAGCTTTTGGGACTAGCAATCGACCACGAACTAACATTTATCCCTCATGTGGAGAAATTGAGTAAAAAGCTCTCGCAGCGGATAGGCATTTTAAAGAGAATTAAATATTGTCTACCTCTAAAACATCGACTTATTTTCTATAACACCATGATAAGAGCGGTAATTGATTATGTAAATGTGGTTTGGACGAGCTGTGATAAACATTGCCTTAACCGTGTTCTAAAGTTGTAGAAGAGGGCTGCTAGAGTTATTCTAGACGCCGATTGTCAAGCCTCCTCCCTCAAACTGTTCAATAAACTAAACTGGACACCATTTTTCGAACAGGCTAAACTAACTAAATGCTGTATTATATACAAGCGTTTACAGGGGTATGTACCAACCTATCTTAAAAGTTTACTTAAGCTTACTAGCGACTCTCATTCACGGCAGACAAGGTATGCCAACTTCAATATTGCTCGCCCTGTTATCAAACGTGAAATTGAAGGAGGAAGAACATTTACTGTGACTGCCTGTCAAGCCTGGAACAGCTTACCGCTATCTATGCGGACAATAGCGTCGCTTAACTCTTTTAGGAACTCTCTTTGGAAAAAAAGTTTTGAAGAACAGCAGCTTTTAAATCATTTTATTCTGTGATTTAGTTTTACTTTTGCACTTTTTATTGATTTTATCTCTTATCTCTTGTATTTTTATTCGTTATATTATTTCATAGTTATGCCATAGTTTTTAACATCCGTATTGTACATAATTTTAGAGGGCCACTGGTTTGTTAGTATTTTTATACTATTTTAGTGCTACCCTCTTTAAATAAAGTCTTTACTTACTTACTTACTTACTAAGTGGTGAATAAATGAACGTAAATATATGAAAATCATATATTTACAGTCATTTCTTCACCACCTCACGGGTTTATTTGGAACCAACTTAATGATCAGCTCCCAGTTGGCTTGTTAGCTCATTTGGTAAGGCGTCTCACCGGTATCGCAGAGGTCATGGGTTCAAATCTTTTACATGCCTGAATTTTTTCTTAGGCCTTATTTTCATCACTGCTTAAGTAGTGTTCATCACTGCCAGGACCGCTTCCACATTCCAAGAGTTCTTTGACTGGATTGGGGACTTTGTCAAACAGCAAAGCTACACATGAAGTGACAGCTTCTCGCAAAGTATCGTAAAACTTCTCATGGAATTATTGGCTGAGAGGACACAGAGCACAGAGGGCTTTAATCGTGAGGTGTTTGAAAATCCTTAGGTATTTTCCCATACACTGATTTTTGAAATTTTACATCTTCCATTAGCACAGCATTTTCTGTAATTCTTTTCCGTTTCACCCAAAGGCAAGACACTGATGTGTAAATCTCCAGCTCATTTCTCCTAATAGTTGCTTCCAAATCGAGCAGAGCAGCAGCTGTATGTTTGCATGCACAATCAGCACTATTAAAGAAACAAAACAGAAATTATTTAGATTTAAATAAATTAGCTTACCGTTATTTTAAAATTAGCATCTGCCAAACATTAAACAAATAGGCATTCCTCTAGCCATAAATGGGGATTGAAATAATTTTGGATTCTTCCTATCTTTTTCATAGAGAAAATTTGAAACTGTGCACTCCTTTATTGTTTTCCCTTGTATATATTAACAACCTGGGAGGTGATTGAAGAAAGTCGATAGAGAATGCTAGAATGCTGCACATGCCTGGTATTTCTTGAGAAATGAAAATATAAACTTTTTTGATGGAAGAGAACCAGCCTCTATAAGGTAGTTTTACCGTAGGTCTAGGCTTCCGAGCGTTCTACCAATATCGGATCTACTGTTTTGTTTGGAAAAATATCGGAAACATAACTTATTTCTAATCTGTGTTTTAGGTGTACCTTAGACGCACCTTGTGCGTGCTTTGAAATCACTTGAGGCTACTCCGCATAGCCACAATTCTTAATATTTTCCTTTGAAACGTGTAAAAATCATTAGAGAGTGAAGAAGTCGCTATAGAAAGAAGTTCATAGGGGCGAAGGTTTTAGGGTGTAGATTCCTGAACAAATCTAGTATCGACACCAGTTCAAGAACTGTTCGTCGACAATTGTACAGTAGAGCCAGTTTCTAGAGCCAAAGACAGGTCTAGCTATAAAACTCCAAATAACTTTTGCCGAGAAGTCAACTTGGATCGAGTCACTGATATGCAGATGGGATATCTAGAAGGAATGCACAAGCAATCGATCAAAACCTGTGTTGTCCACAAGAACTTTTCTTCGCAGATAAAAGTCCTATTTTTGTCGATGTCTTACAACGGATAGGCAGATGCAGAAAAGGTAAACATCTTTATGGAAGAGTTCCCTATCGTTCAGAGACGTTTACTCTTCATTCAGCGAAAGGACCAAGAGTTTATCTCAAAGTTTGGCTCTCAGAAGACTACGCCAACGATGCCGAAGTCAAGCACTTTGTTCTCAACAATATTCCTCCTCTAGCATATGCACCTAACCTTCCACCACACAGCTTTTTTATCTGGGATCGTCTTGGCCGAGCAGGAAGGTGCAATAATCCATCCTAACAGCACTATAATCCTGTGATACATTCGAGAATCCAATATTAAAATTGTGATGCTACCACCGAAAGGCCACGAGGCAAATCCAACAGATTTATTTCAAGCTTTTAGGCAAGGTGTGAGAAAATGGCAACTCCAAGTAGGCGAGCCCAGAATTATGGTCTGCAAACTTTCCGAGAAGCACAAATAGCAGTGTCTGTAGTTCTTGGCCGACTACGCTTTAACACTGCAGCGTTTCGTGGCTAGTACGAAGCGCGAGCTCCAGGCCGCCATCTCCAAAACAGGTGGAAGATCGAACCAGTGGCAAGATGAATGTCGGAAGACAGTGTTGCATTTCAGTGGCCATGACAAACGAAATCCTGAAACACGTAATGATGATCTTCGCAAAAGTACTCTTCAAATACGCCTTATTCATAAATGGCGAACGCGCGGTTGAGACCTGAACCAAGTTCACGAAAACGAAGCTGGGGAGGCATTGGTCGATCTAACAAGGCTGTAAGTTTTGTTTGAAAGGTTGTGGATTGCCGATCGCTTTGAGAGGGACGGATTGATCTTACGTAGTTTGGATATCTTGTCGAATGTTCCGTTGTGAAATGGCGGTGAGTTTTTCAGTTAATTTGAGTGAAGAAGACATTGCCGTTGCGTCTTTAGAGGGAAGAAACTCAGCAGAGCTCCACAACGATGGCCTGAGGTTTTGCTTAAAATACAGGGGAGACAAATGCAAAGGGCTGAAAACAAAGGCTCAGCTGTTAAAACGGTAAGTTTAAATGTACCGAGCAATTGCCACATAATTAGCAGTACTTCTTAACTTCTTCTGTTGAGCGAGTGAAGAATAGTGTGCTTTCGATATACGAAAACTGATTTTTCTCCGGGGTCGATGAATATATAAAATCTGGTTCAAAAGAAGCGATAGTCGATCGAGATCCGGAATTAATCTACACGAAAAGAGAAAAATTACTAGAGAACAAAAAAACAGCAGCAAAGAAGAGACTGTAGCAAGAACCTCGAACGCCAGCTCTACTACTGTTTCCCAGCTTTAAGGGAAGTTCAATTACCCAACGAGTGGATAGGGAATCTCACTTCAGAAAATGGCCTTTTTTTCTCCGGTACCGAGATGGAAAAATTTGTTGCACTCACTGGTGAGAGTTTGGGCTGTGCCGGTTAACTGTTCGAACTGAGCTCAAAAAAGCTACATTTGTAAAGGATGTATATCTTAAGGAAATTGAAAGTACAGTGACCAGAGGTATTTTTTCAGGCGTTGCAAATGTTAGCACTCCTTTTCAAAGAACGACCCCCTTCATAATGTCTTTTTAGCATTATGCATTGTCTCGGGTGAAGTGGAAGATTCCAAATGCTCGTTTGTTTCGGGTTCTTTGGGCTACTGCAATCATTCATTAGCCTTATTCTTAAGGCTTGTAAATTTAGCCTATATGTGTCCAAAAACACTAGAGACCTAGAAAATGAAGCTGATCAGATCCCGGAGCGAGCATGCACCTCAAAACTTCCAACTTGGAATCAAAAGGCACGCGGTGAAACCATATACCCTAAGCCTACTGTGGATGTCATTGTTTCAAAAAACAAACTAGAGGAAACAAAAACGAAGGAATTCATTCTCTCTTTTACGAGGCAAGAAATAAGGTCATGTACAACAGTACAGAGGAGAAAAAGATTCAAGCAGGCAATCAGAAACATAAAACCCTCGAATGGGTCTTGCTAAAATTGTTAATCTTGGGAGTGCAACACATCTGAAACGAGATTTGGGCATAGCTCAGTGGGCTTTTATGTTAGCCACTAATTCACCCACACCGAGTCCAACTTTAATGTATTTTTTGATATTTCCTCTGTGCCACGAAAGAGCAAAAATAACAAGCCGTTAACTAATCCCAGGTTTCCCTTAAGAAAGTGTGCGCCTACACTTCAAAACAATCAGATAACAGATGTAGGGAAGAACTTGTATGAATCGCTATCAATAATTCTCTGCTTTTGCAGTAGTTTTTCAGCATTTGCTTGTTGAAGCTGAGCTAAGACTTCATTCAGCTGATTTGCCATGGTGTTGTGCTGAATTTTCAAATTGCGATTCTCTTCCCGAAGACGTCTTATCTCGGCCTCATAAACTTCTATAAGAGATGGCTGTGTTTGTACCAGCGCGCAACTCTGTTCTCGATTGTGATAAAAATGAGTTTGAAAACTCCCACCGCCGACGGACTTAACCTTAAATTTCGACAACATTACTGAGCGAGTATCAGTCCTCATTACACCCGGAGGTTTTTAGTTACCATCATTTTATGCCTTGTGTTCATTCATGGAAAACTTAATCAAAGCGATTGCTTTTAATACAATGCAATTGAAGCAATTAGAGAGGCAAGTGCGAACTGAGATCGCTTGAAACTTGACAATGGATCATTTTTATCAGGAAGGTGAGAAAATAACCACCTATTGTTTTAATCGTTTCTCATGAAGCGGCCGCGTGTATCATGAGAATTGATCGATATCAAGGAATATTGCTGCTTTTTTGCGCTAAGAGCATATGCCATTAAATAACTAATTCGCCCGCGGTTTAAATACTTTGTAAGCATTTGCGTTGTCATTAGATGGTTTCTTTTTGGGTTTCCTTTCAAAATTCTTCATTGCTGAAACCAGTGTGTCGATATCGATGGGGATAAATGTGAGTAACGAGCATCCTTATGTTCCGACATGTATTCGAGAATAAGCCGTAATGTAATAAAGATCGTCGGTGGAAAATGTCGTTTGAGATCAGGAGAGTGAAAAGACAATAGAATTCTTATCTTGTCTCACAAATCTTGCCGTCTGGAAAATCAGATGCCATCTTCACGGTACATAAAATCTTCAGCGGCGTTCAGTCACTCATCTCTCAAAGGATTCAAGTTCATCTCGGTTTTTGTTTTTTGTTTGTTCTTTTTTCCAGAGGATGAAAAACTTCGTCAATGTCAGTGCGCAACAAACGCAAACCAAGACCCTGTTCTAAAGCCGCGGTTACACCTGCGATTTTTTCGCTTGCGATGGTGATGCGATTTTTTCAGTTTCACGGAATGAGTTTAATTCAAACAAGTTTCATTCGTGACCATTCACACAAATTTCATTTGGTTTCATCACTCTTTGTCAGTCTCTCAGTTGCGACATGCTATGTCTTGACCAACCCTCCTTGAGTAGCAAGTGACCTTGGCCAGGGTAAGATTTGACATACACGCGCTTTCGCTAAATATTCAAATTTCGCGCTCGTGCAGTAATCGGCTATGTTTGAATTTACCTCGTGAATTTCGCTATTGTAATGGCAGCGAGTTTGAATTTCCCTCGTGAATTAATAAGCCATTGTTTGGCTCTAAAGCTATTGTTTCAAGATATCCTTTTATGGATATTTGAGATACTAAACAAAGGGCATTGTCTTTGAATTTGACCAGCTTTTCTTGATACGATGCATTGATAAGGAAACTGTCGATACCATCGAGAAGGAGACTAGGAATCAGTCAAATTCTGACAGGTGGAAGCTTGAACGAAAGTACCGTTTTACAGCATCTCAGTTTTATCTAATTTCCCGCAGACAGCGTAGTCATGATAAATTTGCTCTATCACGTGTCCAAAAACATTCCACCCTAGACATACAGATCATGGGATTAAATACGAGTTAGTAGCAATTGACAAATATCACAAATACATGCACAGCCAAAAAACACCAGTACATATTTAAAAAAGTGGATTTGTTGTATACTCTAATACTACAATTCTGGGATGCTCTCCAGACGGAAATGTAATAGACCCCAGTTCTGATTCCTTTGGACTAATGGTAGTTAAGTGCCCGGAAACTAAGTTTCAAGTGAGCCCCCTAGATGGTTGATGCTTGGACCCTAAGTTTTTTTGTGAAAGTGTTGGCAACATGTGCCAACTGAAAGAACCCATGCTTACTATGCCCAAGTTCAGGGCCAAATGAGCTGTACTGGTGCACAATGGTGTGACTTTCTTATTTACACCAAAAAAGGAATGTCAATTGAAAGAATTACCTTTAACAGAAGTTACAGGGTTGAGCTTCAGGAGAAGCTTTGTCAGTAGTATTTCGCACATTTCATTAAGTATGCTGCAGCTGAATTTGCACCACCACGTACAGAAGCAGTGATGGATTGTCATTCTACAAAAGCATCAGAATCAAACATTTAAAGCATAATATCTCACGATGATTTGATAAATTTTGTCAAGGGTGGAAGTATACTAAGGCTAAATCAATTGATAGAATTGAAGCTCACAAAGACAGTGCAAAGCCTGTATCAGAATTCCATTTTACATCTTTCTTGCTGTGGTGGGTCTTTTCACTGGCCCCTAATATTGTTACCATTCCTTTACAGCTATCATAATTATTTGAGTGGCTGTGTAATGTATGGAAAGGAAATATTGAGCTCCTGAGACCTAGATAGTAAATTTAATAATTCTATTAAAACAACATACCCTTGTTTAGCCAAAACATTATACATTTCAAACATGTAACTTCAAATCAACAATAGTCTAAAACTTTCTATTGTGTTAGCTTGGTAAAATAGGGTCTTGAATGTTGCAAAGAAATGAACAAACAGACCACATTTGATTTGCAACCCTAAAGAGATTCAGTGGGACAACAACATTTTTAATTTTAATTTGGAATCTCCTTTATTAAATGGCAGGTCAAGAATGCCTGATCTTTCTACAATTTCTCTGTCTGATATGCTTTCCGTGTACAGTTGGCTTATTAATGTGATAACACCAGATGGAGAAATTCCCACAAGACCCTTTAGTGTGGTATGATTCTTATGGGCACCGAACAACTCACTATTTAGCAACAAGCTACTGGGCATAGTGCACTTTACCTCAGTACAGTTAATGATTACTCTTGTACCGGGATATGCCTTCTTGAAGTCTTTAAGCATTGTTACGTTGACAGCTTCTCTTGAAGGCCAAATGTTAAGCACTCCAAATCGATGATACATAAAATTGATCCAACTGATTACGATCCTACTAACAGTTGCCTGAGAATTAAACAGATGAGAAAAGTGGTTTTCCGCAAATCCCTGTCTCAAGCGACACAAAGTGAGAAAAAATTCTTCTAGTGATCTTGGTCTACCCCTCTTTACACCCAACTGTGGTGGAGACTCGTAGTGTTCTAAGGATATCTTATTATCACCTGACAACCAGTACCTTGCTGTTTGAGGTGTTTCGTTGATTAATATTTCAGGCTCCAAAGACACTAAAAAATACTCTTTTTTCGGGGACAGATTCCCCCTTATTTCGCTGTCGTTGATAAGGCCTTTCGATAGGGGGCGGCCACGTTCGTGGTGAAGTTTGCTTTCAAGCAAATATCGAAGGAACTGCACTTGTCTTAAGAGACATACGTCCATCAAGACCCTTGGATATGACGCCAAGCTTAAAATGTAAAGAACACACTTTTGATGCCTCGGAGATGCGAAGAAATCTACCAAGATCTTTTCGTATAGCATGTATCCATCGCTTCTTTATTTCCTCTTTGTCTGGAAATTTAGAGAATCCAATTCGTTCTCCTTTTGGTCCAACACGCCCTCTGTTGGTATGCAGTGTTACAGATCAGGATTGTGCCTAAATCCTACCGGCCAGAGGTACGCCCGAGGGGCACTAGTTACGAGTTTCCGAGTCGCGTGATTATCGGAAATTGTCGACTATTCGTCTTATTGTAATTTGCTAAACGAAACGAAACAAAATGAAAATCTGTAATTTGCGAAATAAAAATATGCTAATTATTTGAGATCATTAGCATATTTTCATATATCTAGAAATCTGTTATTTGCGAAATCAAAATATACTGATGATTTGCAAAATCTGCGTAGTGAACGTTGCGGAAAAACCACTACGTTCGAGAACAACTCAATGCGTCGTTTAGGCCATAGAGCGCAAAAGTAATTTGAAATGTTAGTTGCGAAAATAATGTGTCAAAGTTTGTTTGGAAGCCTTTTAAATCACCTTTATCACGCAGGATTGCAGCCTGCCAAATAATAATAAAAACAATTACGGCCTACGGCCTCGAGCAGCATTTTCAAGACCGAGGTCACAGTTTTTCACCATACGGACCGACCCTTAGCCGGTAAATAACATATTTCTTTATTATTTAAAACTTAACGAAATTCTTTCGAAAGAGCCCAAATGTTTTGGGGCTGTAAATAAGGCAAGATCTTCCATAAACTGAACAATTTTTGATCGAGTAAATGGTAGTTAAAATAGAGGTGATGCAAATTAAAGAGAGATGTCTCACCGAAACATTTTCATTTTCGTAATGATAAAGGTGATTTAAAAGGCTTCCAAACAAGTATCTGTCACAATCTGACACCTGTCAATTAGAGAGCGCATAAGAAAAAAAAAAAGTGCACGAACACTTTTGAAAAAACAACGAAACTAGTTTGGCAAGGACTGTCACGACAATGTTTTCTTCCAAAACAGTCAATGATCTAACGGAAAGTATTATTCACCCTCTTCGACGATTAATTCATATACGAAGATTTACCTCTGTTCATTTAGTAAACGGCGAGGAAAGTAATTGTAAGTAAAATTCAAATTTCTTATTTTGAAGTTGTGAGAGTTTGCTCGTTTGTTTGCTGTAATGGCGTGTGTAAATCTGGTCTTTCCTCCACAAAAACTAAATTCGAATGATACACTCCAACGAGACACAAGGGGATTTAATGCAGCCTTTTCTCATTGAACTCCTTCAGTTTCTGTTGTGCAATTTACAGTACAAATGTCCAAATTCAACGGGCTTGGAAAGACTCACCGAAAACGTATATTTGTTGTAGAACTGAAATTAAAACTTCGCTCCCTCTTTCACTACGAACAAATTGTTTGAGAAAATTCAGATATTAACTAGATAAAAGTTCCATCGATTGGTTCAATCGTAACCAAATACCTCACGTTTTAACTTTCTAGGTACTTTTTGTGAAAGATTAAAGTTAATTGCAGACGATTTTTAGGCCGCTTGTCAACCAACGTAATGAAGGCACTATCGCTTATACAAATTCATTCTGAAACCAACGTTTTTCTGTCAACCAAAGTGATTTGAGAGAGAGAAATGAGAGGATTAATAAGTTATTTATCGGCTTGGGGTAGTGACCATCGTCTTTGCTTAGAAATACTGCCCAGCCGGGAAAACGAGATACTGATATTTATGAAAAATGGAGACGAAAGTAGGAATGTACTCGGCGCCTCACGAAAGCGTTACCGTTACCCATAGGCCAAATTTATTCGGTTTTGAGTTTGACACCGAATTGTTGGAAATGGCGGACGACGACGATTTCCGTCAAGTTATACCTCAGGAATTTTCCCTGGAAAAAAAGATGTTGCTGTTAAAGGCTTCTAAGAACATTAGAGGTAGAAAGGTCAGAAATAAGAATGCAAAAACAGACAGCGATGTTATGAAAGCCACTCGCCAAGGAAAAATCGACGACCTGATTCGCAAAAATCAAATAAATGCTGTCCGCAATGTCCGTTGATGACACTAATGTCGTGAACCCCGAAACAAACCTGCTTATTAAGTTTGCAGACGATATCACCTTGAGTATTCCAATTGAGCCAAATTTGCCTGATGACTCGTCGGTCAGTGAAATTCAGAACATTAAGCTTTGGTCAAATATGAATCGTATGAAATTAAACCTAACTAAGACATGGGAACTAGCAATGAGGAAAGACCCCCAAAACCCTCCCGGGACTGTGCCCACTATTGAAAGAAGGAGCGAACT